>NC_052147.1:59345372-59456836 GCF_902713615.1 Scyliorhinus canicula
CACGCTTCTCCCCCCCCCATCGCACGCTTCTCCCCCCCCTCCCATCGCACGCTTCTCCCCCCTCCCATCGCACGCTTCTCCCCCCCCCCCTCCCATCGCACGCTTCTCTCCCCCCCCATCGCACGCTTCTCCCCCCCCTCCCATCGCACCCTCCTCCCCCCCCTCCCATTGCACCCTCCTCCCCCCCCCCCTCCCCATCGCACCCTCTCCCCCATTGCACCCTTCTCTCTCCCCCCCCCCAACCCCATCGCACTCACTATTCCACTATTGGGGTGTTGCACTATTCAATGCGATCATTGTTGATCTGCAAGCAAATTCCATGTTCCTGCCTTTTACCCCATATCCTTT
Organism: Scyliorhinus canicula; assembly: GCF_902713615.1. Lineage (NCBI taxonomy): Eukaryota > Metazoa > Chordata > Chondrichthyes > Carcharhiniformes > Scyliorhinidae > Scyliorhinus > Scyliorhinus canicula. Next base: position 59,345,721 of record NC_052147.1, read on the forward strand.
GAAACCTTTAGGTAACAAAAATCTATCAATCTCAATTTAAAATTGAACAATGAATCCAGCATCAGTGCCAATTTCAGAACGGAGCTCTAAACATCTACCATCAAGGAGCCTCCCCTAATTGTGTTGCTAAATTTTGGACCGCGATCCCAGTCCCAAACTCAACTGACAGTTTCTCTCTGTCTGCCCTGTTCCCCTTAATATCTTGAAAACTGATCAATTGACCTTTTAACCTTGCAATCTTTTCTCACATGTTAACATATATATAACATTACAGCGCAGTAGAGGCCCTTCGGCCCACGATGTTGTGCCGTCCTGTGAAACCCCTCTAAAGTCCCTCTACACTATTCCCTTATCGTCCATATGCCTATCCAATGACCATTTGAATGCGTTTAGTATTGGCGAGTCCACTACTGTTGCAGGCAGGGCATTCCACGCCGTTACTACTCTCTGAGTAAAGAACCTACCTCTGACATCTGTCCTATATCTATCTCCCCTCAATTTAAAGCTATGTCCCCTCGTGCTGGACATCACCATCCGAGGAAAAAGGCTCTCACTGTCCACCCTATCTAATCCTCTGATCATCTTGTATGCCTCAATTAAGTCACCTCTTAACCTTCTTCTCTCTAATGAAAACAGCCTAAAGTCCTTCAGCCTTTCCTCATATGACCTTCCCTCTATACCAGGCAACATTCTTGTAAATCTCCTCTGTACCCTTTCCAATGCTTCCACATCCTTCCTATAATGTGGCGACCAGAACTGCACACAATACTCCAAATGCGGCCGCACCAGAGTTTTGTACAACTGCAACATGACCTCATGGCTCCGAAACTCAATTCCTCTACCAATAAAAGCTAACACACCGTACGCCTTCTTAACAACCCTCTCAACCTGGGTGGCAACTTTCAGGGATCTATGGACATGGACACCGAGATCTCTTTGCTCGTCCACACTACCAGGAATCTTACCATTAGCCCAGTACTCTGCCTTTCTGTTATTCCTTCCAAAATGAATCACCTCACACTTTTCTGCATTAAACTCCATTTGCCACCTGTCAGCCCAGCTCTGCAGCTTATCTATGTCCCTCTGTAACTTGTAACATCCTTCTGCACTGTCCACAACTCCAACGACTTTAGTGTCATCTGCAAATTTACTCACCCATCCTTCTACGCCCTCCTCCAGGACATTTATAAAAATGACAAACAGCAACGGCCCCAAAACAGATCCTTGTGGCACACCACTAGTAACTGGACACCAGTCAGAGCATTTCCCATCAACCACCACTCTTTGTCTTCTATCAGCTAGCCAATTTCTGATCCAAACAGCTAAATCACCCTGAATCCCATGCCTCTGTATTTTCTGCAATAGCCTACCGTGGGGAACCTTATCAAACACTTTACTGAAATCCATATACACCACATCAACTGCTTTACCCTCATCCACCTGTTTGGTCACCTTCTCGAAGAACTCAATGAGGTTTGTGAGGCACGACCTACCCTTCACAAAACCATGTTGACTATCTCTAATCAAATTATTTCTTTGCAGATGATTATACATCCTATCTCTCATAAACCTTTCCAAGACTTTTCCCACAACAGAAGTAAGGCTCACTGGCCTATAGTTACCGGGGTTATCTCTACTCCCCTTCTTGTACAAGGGGACAACATTTGTTATCCTCCAGTCCTCTGGCACTATTCCTGTAGACAAAGATGACTTAAAGATCAAAGCCAAAGGCTCAGCAATCTCCTCCCTAGCTTCCCAGAGAATCCTAGGATAAATCCCATCCGGCCCAGGGTACTTATCTATTTTCACACTTTAATTTGTTATCTTGTTATCCCAAGATGAGTTGACTTGCAAGTGACACAGCTAAACCTGAGTAGAAACATCCATGAAACATTTTGGTGCTTCACATGTATTAAAGTTGAGAAATGGGATATTAACCATGTGGTGATGTCACAAATGACTAGTCAGTTTATCTTTTCAGGGTTTCTGCTTCAGGCCCTGAATTCATAAAAGCTGTGAATCTTCAAAGTCACTACTCAGGTGCATTTTTTATCTCTGGAAAATATGAATTCCTGGGTTAAATTTTCATCTTCATGAGGGTGATAATCTGGCAGAGTGGGTTGAAACATGTTACAGAGCCCATCCAATTTTCATTCCGGCGTTCTACAACTCTAAGATCTATGTACTTTATCTTCAGTACTTTTGTCCGTTTTTCTTGTTACTGACGGCGACACAGATCAAATGCTTGGCCTCATCTCAAAGACATGGCTAAAATCAATGCTTACCTTAAATGGAGCCTAATGAGTATGGTTCAAGCTGCGCTGCTTTTTTTTTGTCATGTGTTTTAGTTATCTTGGATTAATATTATTGAAATGTCATTTTACTTTGAATTTATTTAATTAGTATTGGTCTTGGTTTAGTGGTAGCACTATTGCCTCTTCACGTGTTCAAGGCCCACTCCAGAATCTTGTGTACAGTATCTAGGCGGCTGCTTCAGAGCATTGGGTAGGGGGGTGGTGGGGGGGGGGGATCTATCATCTAGCATGTCATCTTTCCGATGAGTCATGGATATAAAAGATGGGTGGTGACATCAGCTTAAATGATGGCCTCAACAACAGCAACCTGCATTTATGTAACATCTTAATATGGGAAGATGGTTCATGGCACATCACAGATGTATATTCAGACAAAATTGGTGCCAAATGCTGATTAAAGACTTGTTTTTCAGGCAGGGTTTTTGAGGTAGAGCAGTTTACTGAGAACATTTCAAAGTTTAGAGCTTAGACAACTGAAGGTGGAGCATAAGAGTGCACAGAATGTCAAAATTGGAGGAACATCAGACTTAGAAGCAGGAGTAGGCCATTCGGCCCATCGAGCCTACACGGCCAGTTGATAACACCATGGCGGATGTCAACTCCACTTTCCTGTCTGCCCAACCTTTTAGAGGGTTTTGGGACTTGAGGTTACAGAGGTAGGGAGGAGTAAGTTTGTGAAGGGATTGGAATATTCAAATCATGGAGGTATTGCTTGAATTTGCAAGCTTCTGACCGGAGATGTAATTGCTACCACTGAATCAAGCTGACATTACACCTATTCGGTCTCGTATCATATCTCAAGCATCATTAGTCAGGAGCGAAGCACTAATTGTTTTCTTTTTATGCAGATGTTCTCATTTGAAAGAGCACGGTGGAATTGTCTGTGTGGCAGTCAGATGAAATAGCTCTCGTGAAAACCAGCAAAACCGTAAATGTGAATTTGGCATTAAGTTATTCTTTCAAAGTGCAACAGAGTTCCTGAATTATCTGCATGTGAATTTCTAACTGTTTCAAAGTTAGCCCAAAGAATGTCACAACAAAGAGGTGCATCTCAAAACTTGGATGTGAAACCCAAGGTCAACCAAGGGAAAAATGTTGATCGTAGGGATGGTTATACGTGGAGTGGTAAGAAACATTCACATTCTTCCAAAATGGAGACTCCTTCAGATGAAGGGGTGGGGTCTGTTGCTGGGATATCGTCAACTGCTTCCAGAAGGGAGAGAAAACTGAGCTCTCCTGGACCTGAGCTGGAGCTTGAAGATTCATGTTCACGCAAGCTCTCCAGTCGATCATTGAAGCAAAAGATTCAAGATGCCGTCGCCCAGTGTTTCCCCCTTAAGGTGCATAACCATAAAAACTCTGCTTTAATTTCCAAAAGTAAAATCCACATTAGCGATCTGTTGATGAATAATTGTCCGTTTCCAATTGGATCGGAGCTGGCTCAAAAATGGCACTTGATTAATTGGCACACAATTCCATTGACTCAAAGCTGTGGAGTCTGGGAGGGCTCAGATGTGGGATTTGATGAACATGAGCTGGAAGAAGGATGCAGAATGAGCATTGAACTAGAGGTGGACCCTCCAGATGCACAAATCCGCACGCTTGAAGTGATTTCTCAGATCAATGCTTTGCACAAGCAGAACTCTGAAATAGAACATGGAATGGATGAGTTAGCATGCGATAATAACACAACGTTTCCTTCGAATGATTCAGACTCTGATGAGGAACTGATGGCTCTTTTCACAGATTCTGAAAATCAGAATAATACCAAGCTGGACTTTGAGAATAACTGCAGTTGGCTAGCACCCTTTCACAAATACCACACAGAGTTTGGCTACATCTACCGCTTAGTCCCAGATCTATTTTGGATCAGTAATAATCCATGTTACTGGGGTGTAATGGATAGATATGGGGCTGAGGCTCTGTTAGAAGGTAAACCAGAAGGTACATATTTGCTGAGAGACTCTGCCCAAGAGGACTACCTCTTCTCTGTCAGTTTCAGACGTTACAGCCGCTCTCTTCATGCTAGAATTGAACAATGGAACCACAACTTCAGCTTTGATGCCCACGACCCCTGTGTTTTTCATGCACCCAGCGTAACTGGCCTTTTGGAACATTACAGGGACCCAAGCTCGTGTATGTTCTTTGAACCACTGTTGTCACTTCCACTAAACAGGACTTTTCCATTTTCACTTCAGCGCCTTTGCAGAGCTGTAATTTGCAGCTCCACAACCTTTGAAGGAATTGATGCTCTTCCTGTGCCACCATCATTGAAAGCTTACTTAAAGGAATACCATTACAAACAAAAAATAAGAGTGCTCAAGATCAGTGCACACCAGTGGTACGGTGGATTGAAAGGTAATCAGTAAATTTCAGAACCACACGAAAGATTTTTAAAGACCACCAGAAACATTTCTACACCATAAAGAAAACTTAAGTGTTTGTCTTAAACAGAATTTGCTGGCACTCTATTTTGTTACACTACAATCTTTGCTTGAAGACTGCTAACATTCAAACATTATCTTCTACTTTATCTGGGTATCCTAGATTAATTTTCTCCCCCCTTATTCGTGGGTGCAATTAAACTGGGGTACCTTGTCTGATTGGATGAATCACTTGCGCATGTCTTCTGTAGGTTTATGACACTTTAGATTTTTTGCAACAAAGCACTCCTGTCATGTTGAGGTGGAAATTAAAAATTGAAAGAGTTCAGTTCTGAAGCCAAGATTTTTCTTGGTAAAATGTACTTTTAGAAAGTCATGAAACCATTTGACATGTATATCAGTTTTTTTGCACTTTTTTTTTGTACTCTTTCAAAGATGTTCATTAACCTATCATTTTCTAAATTATCTGAAGCTTTAATTATGTAACATGGATTGTTGCAATGTAATTTTTTAAAATTAATTTTACATGAGTAAAATCTCTAACAAATTTTGCTCTTTGAAGTTTTGTTTTGCATAATGTTGCAAATTAGATGAAATGAAATGAAAATCGCTTATTGTCACGAGTAGGCTTCGAATGAAGTTACTGTGAAAAGCCCCTAGTCGCCACATTCCGGCGCCTGTTCGGGGAGGCTGGTACGGGAATCGAACCGTGCTGCTGGCTTGCCTTGGTCTGCTTGCAAAGCCAGCGATTTAGCCCAGTGTGCTAAACAGATAGTGACAAAGATTCCAGTATCCTACTAAATATACAATACTCAAATATATTTTGCGATGCATGACCTGTAACTCCGAAGCAAAAGCAGAAAATACTGCAGACAAGACAACTGTTCATTCATTCGGCAATCAGATTGACTTTCTGGTGAAAGTATGCCGATCTATCTCTTTTAGGCCCAAGTGGATCATCTCATACATGCCAATATTGAAATCCATTTCTCACAGTTTCTCCCTTTCACTTAATCTATTTGTAATTTTAAGCTGCCATCTACACTGCTTCGAATGTCACCTATCTTTGTGTCATCGGAAAATATGATCTGCAACTCGATCCCATCATTAATAAATATGGCAGACAGTTGCTAATAAATACCATAGAAAATAGTCACTTTTCTGGACCTTTTGTTTACATGTAGATTCCCAATTTATTATATGAAATATTAAAATTGGTTGTGACTGCAAAGGATGAAGTATAAAGGTGGTTGGTGAGAGCTGGTTATGTGAATGTACTGTATGTGTCTATAATGTTGAAATGAGTCAAGAGCAAAATGGCATTCCCACAATCTTTTGAGTAAGAGTAAAGCAGAAACTGACCACCCAAGTTGTTTGGAAAATAGCAAATGATTGATTCGTCTAGCTATTTTAGCAATGCCCGCTGACCTGTGCTTAATCAACCCTAATGCCCAAGTGTTACAAATGAAACTGGAAACGTTAAATGGATATTGACAGTACTGGAACAACAACGTTAAAGTGAAAAAACATACGTATTTATTTTATTTAGCGAATACAAAGTCCCCAAGCCAAGCAGTTTCTTTCGGCCCTGCTGTGTTGAATACAGATAGGCCTTCGCTGTGTCTGAAGATTGGACATTCTTCTATGATGTGGTGCATAGTTTGCTCTCTCCTACAGGCACATAGGGGCTGACACTAATGTCTCGTGTGGAGGTTGGCCAAGCAGGGACCATGGCCGGTCCTGAACCTATTTAGGGCAGACCACTCATTTCTTGGAAGGTTAAAACCAGGCAGCTGTTGGGTTTGAGACCTGCCACTTGTTCGTCATGTCCAATGATTCACATTCATTTGTCCAGGTGAAATTTGCATTGAAATCCTGTGTGGGAGGGCTTTTTCAGATCGACTATCTTGTTGAAATTAATACCTTGGGGGGGCTGAATCGATCAGCATGAATGGCAGGCGGGGCATTGCAAACTTTTTCTATCATTTTGGTGTCAAAGTCGGGGGCTTGAGTTGTGAGGCTAATGTCATCAGCATATGTAGATTTTCAGGAGGTAGTTTTGGGAAGATCATTTTTGTCGATGTTGAACAAGGTTGGAGCCAGTACTGAGCCTTGGGGCAGTCCACTGGTTAGTCTTTTCCATGTACTTTTGCCTCTTCGAGGTGAACTCTGAACCGTTGATGGTTCAACAGTGTTCTGATGCTTTTAGCTGCTTGGGAGGGACGGGAGAGAGTGTGTGTGTGTGTGGGGGGGGGGGGGGGGCAGCTTAAGGAGGAGGCAAGTGTACAAAATGGTCTCCTAGGTGTCTGTGAAGTTGAGGAGCACAGCATTTGTCTCAATGTTTTTCTGAAAGCCGATTTGAATGTAGGTGGCAAAAGCCAGGATCTGCTCCCCTGTGCGGTGGTCCTTGTGGAAACCAGTTTGGTCGACGCTAAGAGCACTTACAATTGAGGATATGCGCTAAAGGATGAGGCCTTCAAGAATTTTATATGAGACCAACAGCCGAGAGATTGGATGCAAATACGGGGCGTTTTCTGGATTTTGGTATGCTGATGACTTTGCAGTCCGCCATTTCTTTGGAGTGGTGTGTTGGAATTTATGACTATCATGTAAAACCAGGTCAGCCAGTCAAGAGCTTGGGTCCCCAGTGTTTCATAAACTCTGCCGCGATATTGTCACATACTTTTGCCTTGCCACACTTCAAGCCCTGTAGGTCCCTCTTTTGTTCTGCAACCTAAAAGGAGACGGGCTGATGTCTTCTCTTTGTTGCTGATGGTGTTGACTTAGTTCACCCTGGATGTTTCTTTTGATGTTTGTGTCTAGGGTGCCTTAGCTATGGCAGGCAGGTAGCTGAAGACATGGTTGGGAGTAACTGAGGGGCGGTTTTGTGTGGGTGGCTTTTGAACTGCTCCAAGGTGACTGATTAGGCTCCAACACTTGCTGCTGGAGTGTAAAGTTTAGCTCTGCTACGGTTTCCACACATTAAGTGAGTTGACATTAAGCAAGAACCTGCTCTGTTCATGTGCTTGGGGTGAAGCCAACTATCTGCCTTGGTCTAGTTTCCCATGTTGGCATTTTATGATGGCTATCATGTGACTTTACTTAATACCGAAGTCCAGAACTACTGAAGTAATTTAGAACAGGATTAGCAATGAAAATGGTCTTGGAGGAAGATGGAAGTGGAAACTTTGGTCATCGCTAACAGTTAGAACATTGATTAAGTAATCAATGCGCCTTCACGTCTTATTTCCTGAAATACACTATTAGCTTAAATATTGTCATTATTGATGTTTGGAAATGTTAGGAACATCCCATTTTAAATACAGATTTAAATTATATTACGTATATTAAGCCAATACATATTGGTAGTTTTGCATTTCTACACACTTCATATAAAACTGTTTTAAAACGGACAGTTACTTTTGATGAATAGGGAAAGATAGCAAACTGCAGAACATTAATTATCCTCATTTCAGAAAGTAACTTGTGATTTGAAAGCAATTTTTTTTGTGCAATTTTTAGAAAATCTGAGGAAGAAGAGGGGTGGCAACCCTGCTTCCCTGTTCTTTTGATCATAGGCAACTACAATTCTGAACACATCCTATACCTCTCGTAGGGTGTTGTTTACAGTTTGAAGAAGTCTTCAGTCACACGTAGGATAAAATATAAATTTAGAGTACCCAATTCAGGGACAATTTAGCGTGGCCAATCCACCCACCCTGCACATCATTTTGGGATTGTGGAAGTGAGACCCACGCAGACACAGGGAGAATGTGCAACCTCCACATGGATAGTGACCCGGGGTTGGGATCGAACCCGGGTCCTCGATGTCACGAGGCAGCTGTGCTAGCCACCATGCCGCCCTGACACGTAGGTTAACTGGAAGTCTATTGGCTCTGTCCAACACTCGATTGACCTTGGGTCCTGTACATGGGCTTTCTTACATCACCATGTGGATGATACTGTTCTCAGGCCTATATTAATCATATATGTGCCAAACCCTTTTACTACACCTCCCCCAATGTATTTTAAATGGTTATAGTTTACTATCATACATTTACATTAAAAATTATCACTACACCATCTTTTTCCCCCCCTCCCACCAAGTCCTTGAATTTAAAGGTTCAGGGGGTATGGAGGACTTCTAACCCTTCCATATCTTGTTTTTCTGTAGGTTTGGAAGTTGTTCTGCCATCTGGGTATTTTTTAAATTCTTCCATTCTTTTGTTTTGAACTGTACTTGGTTGGCTGAGCTGGTCGGTGGTTGCTATCACTCGTATTTTGCGAGGTGGACAAACAGTGTGCTTGTCTCCTAGTCGTTTTTGTTTCACTTCTTCCATCATCATGTGGGCCATTGAGACATATGTGGAAGTTTACATCTCAAAAATAGAGCCCTTGTTCTCACTTGTTTCGCAAATTTACCAAATGTTTTGAGTACTACTTTTCCAGTTGTTTTTTGAGCTCCTGAATCTTTTCATTCAACTCACCAACTACTCTGGTAAATTGAGCTGACTTTGTTTCAGAACTCTTATACAAGTTTGACAACTTCATCTGGGTATTCAGTCCGTTTTGGAATCTTTCGTCCGTGGTCGCTGACTAATGCTTGGAAACTGTTAAATGGACCATTTATTTTGTAGAATTTCTCTTGTCTACTTCCAAAGTCTGGATTTGCTCTTCAATATTACATACCTCAACCTTCATGTTGTTCAGATTGGTTCGAAGTTCAAGTAGTTCAGCAATTTTAGTCTACTTTCAAGCAACTGTTCCAATGCATCAACAATTCCGTCACGTGTTACAGGAATTTTGCACAATATTTCCTTGAGACTTCTGATTCTTGAAGTTCATGTTTTAATTGAGTTCAAGTTTTAATTGAAGATCTATGTTGAATTTGTTTTTACAAGTTCGTCATTTAAGCATTTCCACTTTCAAGTGTCCTACTTTCTGTGAGCGACATTCTAGTGTTCTCATCAGTTTTCATTTTTTCCTTTACAAACTCATCTTTCGTATGTGGCAGTTGGTTCTTTAGTCTAATAAGTTTTTCTTTAGCAGAGCATAACTCCTCTGTGTTATCTTTCAGATACACATCTTGTAATTGCACTTCTCCCAATTATTTCTGAGACTTCATAATCTCTTCTGAGATGTTCTGCTTGCTTTTGCCATTCTAGGTTTGTAATTTGCAGCTCTTGACAAATATCTTTGGAATTGTAGTGTTTTCCCAAGTTTGCTTTCAAATGTCCAACCATTTTCTTCAGCTCAGTAGTCTCGCTTTTGTTTCATATTGAAATTTTACAGAGGAACAGACTTTGACCTGAAGGATTCTTGTAACAGGTGAAGGCCTTTTAGCAGGTTTTCCATTTCTTTGTAAAGCGCAATTGCTTCGTCTCGAGTTGTCTTGTCTTGTTACGAGAGCCTCATCATGCTTGTTCTCCTGTTCCTACATTCTGCTGTTCCTACATTCTGCTCTTCACGGTAGTCTTTATTCCTTCATGCTGCTGAAAGCTTATGTACTGTTTTTGAATTTTATCTTGAAGGACAGTTAGCTGTTCTTACAACTGGTATTTTCCTGTTCAGACCTTGCCTTCTCACTTTTTGAACGTCAGAGCATTGCTTTGTTACTACTGATATTTCCAACGCATTCACCTTATTTAAATTCTTACGTTTTTTGCAGAAGGCATATTAGTTCCTGGGTCCCTTGAGTCTTTCAACGTCGCAATTTGTTGGGTACGTTTTCTGCCTGCTGTTGGGGCTGGCTGTCGTTCCCGTTGGGTTTTCCCAATTCCCGCTTCAATTTGCCAACAATGGAATTCATTGTCATTATTTCTGTCTTGTACCTTTGAGAAACTTTAGAAACTTGTTTCTTGAGATTGCTAACAGTTTGGTTCGTTGAGGATTTTGGTGTGTTGTACGTTTTCAAAGATATATATAGTCAACTTGAATTTTGTGTTTTGAATCTTCTACTCTGATACAGACATTTTGCAACCTTCTTCAATTTTCTCTTTGCAGTGTTTATTTATTTTGGATTTCATCAGATAGATTTCCTTCACTTTGCACTGCCATCTGTTGTTGTAGCTAGGTAATGTGCTAGGCTTGTCAAAACAATATATATTTTTGTCTGTCTTTGACTGTCTGGCAGCCTCATGTAGTTTGCTCGGTGATGTCTTTTTCACCTTTCGTAGCTTTACGGGAAATTTTCTATCACTCTTAAGCTTTGTGTGCTCCACAACTTGAAGATTGAAATAGCGTCAACGGTTTTTAATATTTCATTGAAGCTTATTGAGGATTCATCAATGCCTTACTTAGAGTCATAGATGTTTACAGCATGGAAATGGGTCCTTCGTCCCAGCTTGTCCATGACGCCCAGTTTCTATCACTAAGCTAGTCCCACTTGCCCGCATTTGGCCCATATCCCTCTATACCCACCCTCCGTATGTAACTGTCTAACTGCTTTTTAAAGACAAAATCGTACCCGCCTCTACCACTGCCTCTGGCAGCCTGTTCCAGATGCTCACCATCTTAGTTGTGAAGAAATTTCCCCTCTGGTCTCTTCTGTTTTCTCTCACCTTAAACCTATACTTCTGTAATCAATGGATTTTATCTTCCGCAAATACACCAAATGGGTATAAAAACATATTAGTACTTTCTGTTTTTGAACTTAATCCTGATGTACTCCTGTATCTAAAAATTCTCTTCAAGATGCCCAATGTTAGGTCTGGTTTGGGCTTTGCGTTAGCCAAAGTGGCCTGTTAGTTTTAATTTCCTATCTGTGGATGTTTCTGATGACAGGTGAGTGCCTCTTTAATTTTTGTTTTCTTCCAAGATGACTCCACAGTAACCATTGTTTTCTTTGTTCATGGGGCGACACCGTGGCACAGTGGTTAGCAGTGCTGCCTACAGCGATGAGGACCTGGGTTTGATCCCGGCCCCGTTTCATTGTACGTGTGGAGTTTGCACATTTTCCCTGTGTCTGCGTGAGTTTCACCCCCACAACCCAAAAAGATGTGCTGGGTAGGTGAATTGGCCATGCTAAATTTCCCCTTCATTGGAAAAAAAGAATTGGATACTTAAAAACGATCTTTCATCAAAATGGTAACATACAACTTAACCCCACTAACAGCTGATGGTGTCTAAGCATTTGAAAAAAGGAGATAAATGGTTGCCATCCAGGATAGAACCTCCACACCTACACCATGATAGTATACTTAATTTTTTCCAAGTGCAGAAATGGCATCAAATCGCCTAACCAGGCAGATGCACTGGGCGGTGTGGGAGACTTCCATCCAAGCAATATTCGCCTCCTGACCACCAACGAGGCAAAAGTGAGAACATCCACCCCTACCCCAGAGTGAATTGCAGGTGAATCTGAGACCCCAAATATGGCTACTAGTGGACATGGCTCCAGAACCATGAGACTTCCCATGACTTCCCATGTCGGTGCAACATCGTGGGCCGAAGGGCCTGTACTGCGCTGTATCGTTCTATGTTCTATGAATCTCCGATATAGTAAGTAACAATCACGCTTGTCTCCACATCCGGGGGAAACCCACTCTTCCCCGCCTTGGTCCGATGCCTTCTGTCTAATACTTTAAACTGAATTAGACTGTTAGATGCAGGAGGAAGTTAGGGTGGCACGGTAGCACAGCGGTTAGCACTATGGCTTCACAACTCCAGGGTCCCAAGTTCGATTCCTGACTTGGGTCACTGTGGAGTCTGCACGTTCTCCCTGTGTCTGCATGGGTTTCCTCCGGGTGCTCCGGTATCCTCCCACAAGTCCTAAAAGATGTGCTGTTAGGTAATTTGGACAGACCAGTTTCAAAGGGGTGGGTTGCTTGCCTGCTCCTTGCCCTCCTCTTCCTCCCCTTCTCTTCCTCTTGAGCTGCTATCTGTAATTTTGGTGACAGGGCTGTGCCCTCGATATTGGCCAGGTTATGGAGGACACAACCGAGCAGGGCGCGTGCATCCTTGTGTCTTGTATGGTTAATCCAGAATGGCTTGGGATGTGGAATCATTTCTTCAGCACACCATTCATCTGTTGTGTGATGTTTTGTGTTACAGTATGTCTCTCATTGTACACATTGGCCACATGTTGGTGTAGCAGAGTCTTGTGCCAGACGTTAAAAATGCAATCCTGATCACTCAACAGCCACGCTCTGTTTTGATGTGGTGGCTCAAATACTGAGGAAACAGCAGACTGGTACAGAATAAAAGTGTAATGACTGCTGCCAGGATAGTGGGTAACCACCAGCATGATGTACTGAGCATCACTCAATAACTGAACATTCAGGGGCTGGCAACCTTCGCGACAGGTTGTAACACCTGACTGCATGTAGATGCAGCATCTACAAAGCCACGTGTGCGCAGTTGATGACTCCTTGCATAGGTCCACTATCCTGGCAAAGACAAATGAATGCCCCACTTGATTTCTCTGGTCAGAGAGAACATGATGAATTCCCCTCTCCTGGCATAAAGAATATCTGTCAACTCTTTAATGCAGCAGTGAACTGAGAGATGTCACAGAAGTTGCCTGCTCCAGTCTGGAATAATCCTGAAACAAATGTAACCAAAGGCTGAGTTATGTCACTATCTCCTTCAAAAAGTACATATGACACATACATGGTACACTTGGCTTAGGCTGAGATAAGAGAAATTCTGAAGATCCTAGGTGGATAGGGCCGAGGGGGAAAAGGCCTTGTGTAAAGGGACATCCCCCCGACCCTCGGCTGCTTTTGTGAGCAGCTTGTCTTCTTCTTTGCTGCCTCTCCTCCGCCTTCCTGTCATCTTGCAGGCCAAAGGGCTGAGAACTGTAGCACATATGACAGGAATCCAGAGTTCTGCAGCCATACCCTTGCAGTCAGAATTGAGGCCTTTTCCGTGTGCAGCACCAGCTCCTGTCACCTTCAGCAACTTTAGACAATTCTGCAAAGCGCTGCCACAATCTGCAAGTGAAACATTAGAAATTAATCCGTAACCAACCTGACCGTAGTTAATGATTCCTTTACGTAGCATTGGCAGGGTCATGGGGATGGTGTCCTTCCTGTTTCCAAATGTACATGCAGCTCTGCGTCCGTAGCTGGTGAGAGATTAAAAATGGTATAGCTGACGTCAAATCAGCATCACATGCTGACTGATGCTGTGATCTGCCTAATTTACATCATTGTTCTCCCAGTGCCCTCACGAAAGTCATTGTGTGGGGAAGTTTGCTTGTATGCTGTGGACTCCATTTTGGTATTAAAATGACACCCATAGCGGTAAGACTATGGGCACTGAGGAGTCCCATGTTTGGCGTCATTGTCTCTGTGCCAGCCATTTTGATCCTAAATGGAGAGACTTTGGCTGGGATTTTCCAGCTCTCCTGTTGTGGCGGGACCCGCCAGGAAGAATTGACAACCCAGCCAAACATCCATTGACTTTTGGTGGGAACCACACGATCCCAGCGGCGGGTTGTTATATACATTTTTCCAGAGGAGATTTGGATTTGAGTTTATCGTCACGTGCACCGAGGTACAGTGAAAAGTATTGTTCTGTGTACAGTCCAGACAGATTGTTCCATACATAAAAAATATAGGACACATGATAGATACACAGTGTAAATACATATACATCAGGTGAAGCATACAGAGTGTAGTACTACTCGGAGAAGATATGCAAAGAGATTAGTTCAGTCCATAAGAGGGTCATTCAGGAGTCTGGCAACAGCGGGGAAGAAGCTGTTGGTGCGTGCTTTCGGACTTTTGTAGCTCCTGCCCGATGAAAGAGGTTGGAAGAGAAAATAACCCAGGTGAGAAGGATCTTTGATGATGCTGCCTGCTTTCCCAAGGCAGTGGAAGGTGTAGACACAGTTAATGGATGGGAGGTGGGTTTGTGTGATGGACGGGCTGTGTTTACGACTCTGTAGTTTCTTACGATCTTGGGCCGATCAGTTGCCATACCAGGCTGAGATGCAGCCAGATGGGATGCTTTCTATGGTGCACCTGTAAAAGTTGGTAAGAGTCAATGTGGACATGCCGAATTTCCTTAGTTTCTGGAGGATGTATAGGCACTATTGTGCTTTCTTGGTCGACTTGGGTGGACCAGGACAGATTGTTGGTGATGTGCACACCTAGGAATTTGAAGCTGTTAACCATCTCCACCTTGGCACCATTGATGCAGACAGGGATGTGCACGTTGCTTCGCTTCCTGAAGTCAATGACCAGCTCCTTAGTTTTGCTGACAAGGGAGAGATTGTTGTTGTTGTTGTTGTTGTTACACCACGCCACTAGCCAACAGATACAATAATGCAATGCCTGGGAGTTCAACCCTGCCTTCAATTCCTGTCCTGACCCATCAGCATGTTCATGCAGCATAAAAAAAAGACAATCCAGGCTTCTCAGCAGCAGATCCATTTGTTGAACATTTCATGGTTCTGTTGTGAAAGGGAGGACATGGAAAGAATTGCTATATTCAAGGTTTCTATTGTTTAGTGACTTGGCAATAACTGACAATACAAAGAAAATACCTCTTGTGGGACAATGTAATAATAAAAGTCAATCCCACACATTTAAACAGTTACATTTCATCAGATTTCACGTCATACATCACTATAAAGTCCAGTTTTTGAACAGATAACTCAGTAGGAGGCCCAAAATATGATATGATGCATGAGCAAGACTTTCAAATCAAGGCACAGAGTGAAGGGGATTTTCAAAATACAGTGGAATAGATTCTGGCATTCGTTTCCGATAATATTTTCTAGAGACGAGTATCAGTATAAACATTTCCAGGATCTTCACATGGTGGTCTATTTCTGCAAAAGAAGTCAGAGACTTATTTTCAGTGTAAACATGAGCTAGAGAATTGAATGGAAATCAGAAAAATACGGTACAATATTTAGTTTGCTGATGAAAAACAATTACAGGAGCAAATAAATGAGTTAAGAGTAAAGCAGATAGAAGTGAAATGGTAAAACAACAGAAAAATACAAACAAGAAATTGGAGCGGAAGAATGGTGAGGTGTTGTATAATACAGAGCTGTTACAGCGCTGTACAGAAGGAGGCTATCGTGTCTACACCAGCTCTCCAAATGAGCAACTCACCCAGTACTATTTCCCCCCGCCCCCGTCTCCTCCCTGTAACTCTACACATTCTTCCTTTTCAGATAACAGTGCAATTCCCCTCTGAATGTCTCAATTCAACCTGCCTCCGCCTCATTCTCAGGTCATGCATCCCAGACCTTACACCACTCGCTGTGTGAAAGTGTTTTTCCTCATGTTGCCGTTGCTTCTTTTGCCAATTATTTTCAATCTGTGCCTTCCCGTCCCCCCCTCAAGTGGGTTTCTCCCTATCGACGCTGTCCAGAGTGTGGTGAATGTAACATGGTAATTCACACTGTATCTTTGTAAGCGCAGTAGCGTTACCCGACCACTAGGGGGAGTAGCTCTGGGAATGCTCAGGAGCTTGTACAGGGCTCCGCCCATGACTCCTCCCCCTTGTGCTGCTGTATAAATACCCTTGTCCAGAGTCAGCCTGCAGTTCACTGATAACAGGCTGGCTCTGTAGTAAGTAGATTAAAGCCTATATTCATATCAGAAACACGTGTCTGGTGAATTGATGGTCCCATCACAGAGCTATCATGATTTTGAATTATGTCAAACCTCCACTCCGCCATCTCTTCTCCAAGGAAAACAGTCCCAACTTATCTGAAGAAGAATCATCTGGACACAAAACGCCAACTATTCCCCTCTCCCCTGAGGCCGCCAGACGTGCTGGGGTTTTTTTTTTTCCCAGCATTTTCTGTTTTTATTTCAACTTCTCCACAACTGAAGTTGTGATAATTGATTGACTTGATTTTGTTAGTCTGGAAACGTACTGCTGTGGAAGACATTCGAGGAATTCTTGTCCTGACTCCATTTAGGTGCAAACTGTGCAGGACGGACAGGCTTCAGCTTCCTGAAGCTGCTCCCAATATCCCAAGAATCTAAAGCCCTCTCTCCTGCACAATCGATCCAGCCACACACAAGCTGCATTATCTTCCTGTTCTTGTAATTACCTGTATGTGGCACTGAGAGTAAGCTGGTGTTTTTCCTTTTGAGGTTGTGCTTGCTAATTTTCTACCTAGCTCCATAAATTCTGACTGCAGAACCTCATCGTTTTTACCCATGTTGTTCGTAACAATGTGGACCGCGACTACTGCCTGTTGACCTTCCCCTCTCGTGGTGCTCTGCAACTGTTCAGTGATCCTTGACCCTGTTACTAGGGAGGCAACACACCATCCTATACCACCCCCTGCTGAGCCACGTGTGGTGCCATGGACTTGGCTCTGGCTGTACTTCCCAGCTGAACCATCACGGTCATATTGCTCAGAACTATATACTGTTTGGAGAGTGGAATGCAGTCAGGGAACTCCTGCACGACCAACCTGCTGCTACTTGACTGAATGGTGCTTACCTATTCCCTCATTCCCTGCATACACTTAAGATGCGGGGTGACCACATCTATAAATATGCCATATACAAAGTTCCCGACCTTGCAGATGCACTGCAGTGATGCAAGATACTGCTCACATTCTGACACTCGGAGTTCAAGCTGCTCTCATCGGTTGTGGGAAGGTTTAAACAACGTAACGGGCTACAAAACAAAGCCGAATAGAATCTCCGGCAGCAGAGCACTCCTCCCCGATGAACTCAATGCATTCTATGCTCGGTTCGAGCAGGAAGCCAACAAACTGATGTCACCTGGCCCAACAGCCTCGGACACACCCATTCCTACCGTCACCGTCTCAGAAATCAGATCGGCCTTCCTGAAAGTGAACCCATGGAAAGCAATATGTCCTAATGGAGTCCCTGCACTCAGATCCTGCGTGGACGAACTGGCGGGTGTGTTCCCCGACATCTTCAACCTCTCCCTACTCCGTATCTAGATTCCTACGTGCTTCAAGAAGACCACCATCATACCGGTGCCAAAGAAGAACCAGGCAACATGCCTCAACGACTACAGACCAGTGGCCCTAATATCTATTATTATGAAATAATTGAGAGGTTAGCCATAAAACACATCAACACCAACCTTCCAGATTGCTTTGATCCACTGCAATTCGCCTGCAGCTACAACCGGTCCACAACAAATGCTATCTCCCTGGCCCTACACTCATCCCTGGAGCATCTCGACAACAAAGATACCTATGTCAGACTCCTATTCATTGATGACAGCTCCGCCTTCAGCACCATAATCCCGAGGACTTGGTTCCTCACTCTGCAACTGGATCCTCGACTTTCTGACCCATAGACCGCAATTAGTAATGATAAACGACACCTCGTCCATGATAGTCCTCAATCCCGGGGCCCCACAAGGCTGTGTACTTAGCCCCCTAATATACTCCCTATGCACACATGACTGTGTGGCAAAATTCAGCTCCAACTCCATCTACACGTTTGCTGATGACACAACTGCTTGGGTCGGATCTCAAACACGATGGGTCAGACTACAGGAGGGAGATAGAGAACCTAGCAAAGTGGTGTAATGACAACAATCTTTCCCTCAATGTCAGCAAAACTAAAGCGCTGGTAATTGACTTCAGGAAGCAAAGTATCTTACACACCCCTGTCTGTATCAATGGTGCCGAGGTGGAGATGGTTGACAGCTTCAAATTCCTAGGTGTGCACATCACCAAAAATCTGTCCTGGACCACCCACTTGATGTTACGACCAAGAAAGCACAACAGCGCCTATACTTCCTCAGGAAATTCGGCATGTCCATATTGACTCTTACCAATTTCTGTAGAAGTATCCTATCTGGCTGCATCACAGCCTGGTATGGCAACTGCTCGGCCCAAGACCATAGGAAACTACAGTCAAGAACACAGCCCAGTCCATCACGAGAACTCGCCTCCCATCCATTGACTCTGTCTACACCTCCCGCTGCCTGGGGAAAGCGGGCAGCATAATCAAAGACCCATTCCAACCGGACTATTCTCTCTTCCAACCTCAGGCAGAAGATACAAAAGTGTGAGAACACGCATCAATAGATTCAAAAGCAGCTTCTTCCCCGCTGTTACCAGACTCCTGAATGACCCTACTGTGGTCTGAACTGATCTTTCTATGCATCTTCTCTACAGTTGTAGCACGACATACCATATAGTTCACCCGCTGTCTATGTTTATGTATTTTCATGATGTATTCTCATGTATTTATCATATGTTTTTATGTATGGAGCAATACAGAACAATAAATTAAATCTAAAAGTGATGCCACTTCTTGCACAAATGATGACCCGGGACACGGGAAGCTTCCTGGAGTTTGCACACAGCACAGGATGTGCACTCCAGCAGTGAGGCCAGCCCTGCCATTGCTCTGCTCGTTAGTTAATAACCTTGCTACTGCTAATAAACCTTGACCAAAATTAATAAATTTCACTGCGATCAATAAACCTTAGGAATACTATTAAACCTTTATGAATACTAATAGGCCCTCATGATAGTTTATATGCCTTACTAATACTAGTAAAACTTGCTTTAAATTTAAACTTAAATTACTTTAAACTTACTTAAAAACAGTAAGGAAAGACTCACCAGTTTATAATCCTGTTTAGAGGAGGCAAATATAGAATTGAATCCCTACAGTGCAGAAGGAAGCCATTCGGCCCATCAAGTCTGCACTGACCCTACCCAGGCACAACCCCCCTTTAGAAATGTAGGGGCAATTTAGCATGGCCAATCCACCTAACCCGCATATTATTTCTGTGGGAGGAAACCAGAGCACCCAGAGGAAAGCCACACAGACACGGGGAACGTAGAAACTCCACTCAGACAGTCACCCGAGGTCAGAATAGAACCCACTGGCGCTGCGAGGCAGAAGTGCTAACCACAGTATCACCGTGCTGCCCATATGAAAATACTCATCGGAGAGTCGTCTGTCTGCTACCCGGTGATGTCACATCTTGAATTACTTTTTTGAATGTGGGCTCTGATCCCACAGACTGGATTCACCCACCACTCCCCTGGTAACAGCGTAGAGCCCCTCACCCACCACTCCCCTGTTAACAGCGGAGAGCCCCTCACCCACCACTCCCCTGGTAACAGCACAGAGCCCCTCACCTACCACTCACCTGTTAACAGCGGAGAGCCCCTCACCCACCACTCCCCTGGTAACAGCACAGAGCCCCTCACCTACCACTCACCTGTTAACAGCACAGAGCCCCTCACCTACCACTCCCCTGGTAACAGCACAGAGCCCCTCACCTACCACTCACCTGTTAACAGCGGGGAGCCCCTCACCCACCACTCACCTGTTAACAGCGGAGAGCCCCTCACCCACCACTCCCCTGGTAACAGCACAGAGCCCCTCACCTACCACTCACCTGTTAACAGCACAGAGCCCCTCACCTACCACTCACCTGTTAACAGTGGAGAGCCCCTCACCCACCACTCACCTGTTAATAGCGGAGAGCCCCTCACCCACCACTCACCTGTTAACAGCACAGAGCCCCTCACCCACCACTCTCCTGGTAACAGCCGAGAGCCCCTCACCTACCACTCCCCTGGTACAGACGACACTGACCACCCGGCAGAGCCAGTGATCAACAACGCATCAGCAGTGGTGCAAGTGGAACATCCAGCAACAGGTAAGGGTGGGACACGTTAACCAACTCAGCCAACACTCGGGTTGACCAGACTGAACTTGGAACAAAATGTGTACAACATATGTTTAAAACCATCAGGTATGTCACATTACTAAAAAAAGAGTTATGTTTGTAAATAGCAATGCCTCCTCCTAGTCTCCTCACAGTGATGACCTGCTTCATTCTCCCGGTCTCCTCACAGTGATGACCTGCTTCATTCTCCTCCTCACAATGATGACCTGCTTCATTCTCCTCCTCACAGTGATGACCTGCTTCATTCTCCTCCTCACAGTGATGATCTGCTTCATTCTCCTCCTCACAGTGATGACCTACTTCATTCTCCTCCTCACAATGATGACCTGCTTCATTCTCCTCCTCACAGTGATGACCTACTTCATTCTCCTCCTCACAATGATGACCTACTTCATTCTCCTCCTCACAATGATGACCTACTTCATTCTCCTCCTCACAGTGATGACCTGCTTCATTCTCCTCCTCACAGTGATGACCTACTTCATTCTCCTCCTCACAGTGATGACCTGCTTCATTCTCCTCCTCACAATGATGACCTGCTTCATTCTCCTCCTCACAATGATGACCTACTTCATTCTCCTCCTCACAGTGATGACCTGCTTCATTCTCCTCCTCACAGTGATGACCTACTTCATTCTCCTCCTCACAGTGATGACCTGCTTCATTCTCCTCCTCACAGTGATGACCTGCTTCATTCTCCTCCTCACAGTGATGACCTGCTTCATTCTCCTCCTCACAGTGATGACCTGCTTCATTCTCCTCCTCACAATGATGACCTGCTTCATTCTCCTCCTCACAGTGATGACCTGCTTCATTCTCCTCCTCACAGTGATGACCTGCTTCATTCTCCTCCTCACAGTGATGACCTGCTTCATTCTCCTCCTCACAGTGATGACCTGCTTCATTCTCTTCCTCACAGTGATGACCTGCTTCATTCTCCTCCTCACAGTGATGATCTGCTTCATTCTCCTCCTCACAGTGATGATCTGCTTCATTCTCCTCCTCACAGTGATGACCTGCTTCATTCTCCCGGTCTCCTCACAGTGATGACCTGCTTCATTCTCCTCCTCACAATGATGACCTGCTTCATTCTCCTCCTCACAGTGATGACCTGCTTCATTCTCCTCCTCACAGTGATGATCTGCTTCATTCTCCTC
The DNA here is from genome assembly GCF_902713615.1 of Scyliorhinus canicula. Classification (NCBI taxonomy): domain Eukaryota; kingdom Metazoa; phylum Chordata; class Chondrichthyes; order Carcharhiniformes; family Scyliorhinidae; genus Scyliorhinus; species Scyliorhinus canicula. The sequence continues at coordinate 59,367,198 of NC_052147.1, forward strand.
CTCACAGTGATGACCTGCTTCATTCTCCCGGTCTCCTCACAGTGATGACCTGCTTCATTCTCCCGGTCTCCTCACAGTGATGACCTGCTTCATTCTCCTCCTCACAGTGATGACCTGCTTCATTCTCCTCCTCACAGTGATGACCTGCTTCATTCTCCTCCTCACAGTGATGATCTGCTTCATTCTCCTCCTCACAGTGATGACCTGCTTCATTCTCCTCCTCACAGTGATGACCTGCTTCATTCTCCTCCTCACAGTGATGACCTGCTTCATTCTCCTCCTCACAGTGATGACCTGCTTCATTCTCCTCCTCACAGTGATGACCTGCTTCATTCTCCCGGTCTCCTCACAGTGATGACCTGCTTCATTCTCCTCCTCACAGTGATGACCTGCTTCATTCTCCTCCTCACAGTGATGACCTGCTTCATTCTCCTCCTCACAGTGATGACCTGCTTCATTCTCCTCCTCACAGTGATGACCTGCTTCATTCTCCTCCTCACAATGATGACCTGCTTCATTCTCCTCCTCACAGTGATGACCTGCTTCATTCTCCTCCTCACAGTGATGACCTGCTTCATTCTCCTCCTCACAGTGATGACCTGCTTCATTCTCCTCCTCACAGTGATGACCTGCTTCATTCTCCTCCTCACAGTGATGACCTGCTTCATTCTCCTCCTCACAGTGATGATCTGCTTCATTCTCCTCCTCACAGTGATGATCTGCTTCATTCTCCTCCTCACAGTGATGACCTGCTTCATTCTCCCGGTCTCCTCACAGTGATGACCTGCTTCATTCTCCTCCTCACAATGATGACCTGCTTCATTCTCCTCCTCACAGTGATGACCTGCTTCATTCTCCTCCTCACAGTGATGATCTGCTTCATTCTCCTCCTCACAGTGATGACCTGCTTCATTCTCCCGGTCTCCTCACAGTGATGACCTGCTTCATTCTCCCGGTCTCCTCACAGTGATGACCTGCTTCATTCTCCTCCTCACAGTGATGACCTGCTTCATTCTCCTCCTCACAGTGATGACCTGCTTCATTCTCCTCCTCACAATGATGACCTGCTTCATTCTCCTCCTCACAGTGATGACCTGCTTCATTCTCCTCCTCACAGTGATGACCTGCTTCATTCTCCTCCTCACAGTGATGACCTGCTTCATTCTCCTCCTCACAATGATGACCTGCTTCATTCTCCTCCTCACAGTGATGACCTGCTTCATTCTCCCGGTCTCCTCACAGTGATGACCTGCTTCATTCTCCTCCTCACAATGATGACCTGCTTCATTCTCCTCCTCACAATGATGACCTGCTTCATTCTCCTCCTCACAATGATGACCTGCTTCATTCTCCTCCTCACAATGATGACCTGCTTCATTCTCCTCCTCACAGTGATGACCTGCTTCATTCTCCTCTTCACAGTGATGACCTGCTTCATTCTCCTCCTCACAGTGATAACCTGCTTCATTCTCCCGGTCTCCTCACAGTGATGTTGACCCGCTTCACACTTCTCCCACAATATAATAAGTGTCATATTGAACTCAGGGGAAACATTGCCTGCCACATTCATCTCTTACTCCAAATCCAGATTTTGTAATAACCATTTTGAAATGTCGGTAATGTACCTTTGACTGTACTGAAGCACCTCCGATTGCAATGTGATATATGTAGAAAACTTGGATATCATTCCACTTTCTGTGACGGCCATTTTGAAACATTTGTAATGTTCTTTCAGATATTTTATGAATAAACTATATTTTTGCAAACAATAAATAAACGTAGATTTAACATTAACCTGAAGGAAGAAAATTATGAAAACTGGAAGATATAAAAATTTTGTAGGTCTAGAAAGTGATCAGTATGAAGATCTGAACCTAGTTGTATGTATTAAGTAATCCTGATTATCCATATCGAGAATTATAAAACCACTATTCCACACAATACTAAAATCAATCCGTTTCTCTTTTGTTTATTCATCTCGAGGGTGTGGGAATCATTGGAAAGCCAATATTTATTGTCTATGTACAACTGTCCTTGAGAAGTATTCTTAGAATCCCTACAATGCAGAAGGAGGCCATTCAGCCCATCAAGTCAGCACCAACCCTCTGAAAGAGCACTCTCCCGCCCTATCCTCGTAACCCCACGTATAGATCATAGCCAATCCACCTACCCTGCACATATTTGAACTGCAGGAGGAAACTGGAGTAGACATGGGGAGAATGTGCAAACTCCACACAGTCACCTAGGACCAGAATTGAGCCCTGGTCCCTGGTGCTGTGAGGCAGCAGTGCTAACCACTGTGCCACCTTGCTGCCCAGCTTAGAAAGTGTAATAGATAATTGTCACATGCAAGTTAACAAAAGCATTGTTTTTAAAATATTTGCCTTCCTACACTTTTTCACATTCAATATCGACAAGTGACATTTCATATTAATAGAGGTTTCACTTACGTGATGCTCTGCTTTTTGAGGAATATAGACTACCACAGGGAATGACATGATAGGTTGCGAGGCATTCTAGAATCAGCGGCTGCAGATTGTTGATGATAGTGTAGATAATTACAATTGCATATTTGGCCTTGAGATGATAACCTGCTTCTGCAATTCCAAAGGCAGCCTTCAGTAACAGATTAAACACATATAGAGATGATAGAGCAGATATGTTCAGCATGATCTTGATGTAAAACAAGGGATTGGTTGGATTTACCTGCAACACAGAGTTTCACTGGTCAGTATCGTTCAAAAGAAGTTCTAATCTTTGGTTTGCCATGTTAAGGTTTTTCTACAAACATCACAGTACGAACAGTTTCTAAATCTGCCAGAGCAGGATGTTACAGAACCACAGATTTGTTACAGCTGAGAAGGAGGTCACTGAAAACTTCAGTAAGCCCTGATTTATCAACTTTTACAGATGCACTATAGAAAGCATCCTATCTGGCTGTATCACAGCCTGGTATGGCAACTGCTCGACGCAAACTGTAAGAAACTACAGAGAGTCATGAACACAGCCCAGTCCATCTCGCGAACCCACCTCCCATCCATTGACTCTGTCTAACCTCTCGCTGCCTTGGGAAAGCGGGCAGCATAGTCAAAGACCCGTCCAACCTGGGTTATTCTCTCTTCCAGCTTCTTCCATCAGGCAGGAGATACAAAAGTCTGAGAACAAGCACTAACAGGTTCAAAAACAACTTCATCCCCGCTGTTACCAGACACCTGAATGACCCTCTTGTGAACTGAACTAACCTCTTCACACATCTTCTCTACTGAGTAGAACTGCACTCTGTATGCTTCACCCAATGCCTGTGTCTCTGTATTCACATTGTATATTTATGTATGTCCTATATTTTTTCATGTATGGAAAGACCTGTCTGGACTGTACGCAGAACAACACTTTTCACTGTACATCGGTACACGTGACAATAAATCAAATAAAGTTAAGAAAAGGTAAAAACTTTGCTGTTTACATGGCTGAAGCCCTAAACTGAGGAGAAGAGTAAGATGGTTTATTCAGAAAAAATGCTTTTGCAGTTGCTCAGCATTTTACCCGAGCAGTTTAAGGATGGTGTCAAATGGGGAGGAAGCACTGCATGCTTCAATGATTATGGGCGGCACAGTAGCACAGTGATTAGCACTGTTGCGTCACAGCACCAGGGTTCCGGGTTCGATTCCCACTTGGGTTTTCTCCAGGTGCTCCGGTTTCCTCCCACAAGTCCCGGAAGAAGTGCTGTTAGGTAATTTGGACATTCTGAATTCTCCCTCTGTGTACCTGAACAGGCGCTGGAATGTGGCGACTAAGGGCTTTTCACAGTAACTTTATTGCAGTGTTAATGTTAGCCTACTTGTGGCAATAAAGATTATTATTATGCTGTTTTTGAGCATTGTGTGACAAGGCAATGCATTTAGCAGAAATTTGGAAAAAAATGTCAACGAGGATGAATATCAAATAAACTTTCAGCCTCAAACATTTCAAATTTGGTCGCTTCAGGTTCAGATATGGCTGTCTCTTCAAAATAATGGCTGCCTATGTAATAAAGAACAGTTTGAGACACACTCATTTTGCTGATAATTAAATATATTTCCGTGCCAACAATACCACTCTGGTTGAACCGATCGAAGCAAACGTTTTCAATAATTGAGGCAGTGGATTGAGAGTACATGTTCGTGATTTAGGAAAGAGGGAGAGCTGGAGATGTTCCTTTTCAAACCAAGGCCAAGATTTTTTGGATGGTGAAGCTTCCTTCTTGCCATCCTGGGTGTCAGCCTGCCACTGCCAAGGTGCCCAGCTGGCATTTTATGTGGGGTGGCGATCGAGCCTGTGGGTGCCCTATGCAGGTGTGTGGGGGTGGGGGCAGGGTTGCTTCAGGGGCTCCAGGTATCAGGATGTCATTTAAAAATGGTGTCCCCAATCTCTCGCCATTTCTCGCTGAGGGGTTCTGGTGAGTGGAGTTCCCCAGTGTGTAAAACGAGGTCAGCCTTAGCTGCGCGTTCTCCGCTGAGGGCCCCCTATCTAACCGGCGTGCTGGTTTCTCGTGGCTAAACACATTCGCCATGGGACTTTGTTCCCAATTAGTTAAATCCTGCCCAATGTCTACCATGTCCCTAATTGGCACTGGTTCAAACACAAAACAGCTCACAAATTGACAGAATCCCTGAACATCCCAGAGAAAACAAAAATAATACAAAATCTTACGATACTTAGCAGTTTGATGGAAGTTTCCAGACTTTCTAAATGATGCATATTTATGGAGGTTTTATTCCAGGACAGTGTTAGGAATTTTAGAGATTATAAAATGGATCCAAAATTTACAAAATCCATTTGTGGAAAAAATATTCAAATAAAGATCAAACTCACAATGCAAATATTATAAAAATAGAGATTAATGTTGGTTAAAAAAAAAAACCCATGTAAAGTAATTTCTTCATAGAAATAGCCTTGAATAAACCCTGAGTAAATTTCCAGATGAAAGATGTGTTTATTTAAGACTGTTTGCTGGATCTGCGCATTAGAATCGAAACAAGCAAACCTCAGTAATTACCTCTCCGTTGTCATATTTACCGTCAGCCCACAAGACGGCAGAAATGAACTGAAGCAAAGGTTGCAGAATCAACGTCTGCAGAATGCCAATTCGAAGGATTCTGTAAGCTTTTCTGTGAAACAAATAGTCCAGCATTTAAAATGATCAGTATTTTAAATATCAAAGTAACAATATCGTTCACTATTCAAAAGTAAGATAGCTTCCCGTTTCACATGTTTCAGAATTATTCACTGTTGTTGATTTTAACTGTTAAAAATTGGATAGAATAGGAAGACTTTGCATTGCACCTTATAGTATTTATACCTGTCACTTTGACTCAGGTGTTATCACTCTCGTATCTGTGTCAGAATAGCGTTGAGTTAGGGCAGCACGGTGGCCTAGTGGTTAGCACAACCGCCTCACGGCGCTGAGGTCCCAGGTTCGATCCCGGCTCTGGGTCACTGTCCGTGTGGAGTTTGCACATTCTCCCCGTGTCTGCGTGGGTTTCGCCCCCACAACCCAAAAATGTGCAGAGTAGGTGGATTGGCCATGCTAAATTGCCCCTTAATAGAAAAAATAATTGGGTAATTTAAATTTATAAAAAAAAAGAATAGCGTTGAGTGGGATTGTTCAATGGTGATCTAGAATTAATGAGGGAGGTGCTGCTCTTCGTAATGATATTGAACTGAAACCTGATCCGACAGGCTACATAAAAGGTGGAGGAGGAAAAAGTGGAGTGGGCAGCACGGTAGCATTGTGGATAGCACAATCGCTTCACAGCACCAGGCTCTCAGGTTCGATTCCCGGCTTGGGTCACTGTCTGTGCGGAGTCTGCACATCCTCCCCGTGTGTGTGTGGGTTTCCTCCGGGTGCTCCGGTTTCCTCCCACAGTCCAAAGATGTGCAGGTTAGGTGGATTGGCCATGATAAATTGCCCTTAGTGTCCAAAATTGCCCTTAGTGTTGGGTGGGGTTACTGGGTTATGGGGATAGGGAGGAGGTGTTGACCTCGGGTAGGGTGCTCTTTCCAAGAGCCGGTGCAGACTCGATGGGCTGAATGGCCTCCTTCTGCACTGTAAATTCTATGAAATCTATGCCAGGAGCACCACCGGGCATCCTTAACAAAGAGGTGTCAACCTGGCGAAACTACAACACAGGGCTATTTATGTGCCAAACACCATAAGCAGCGAGTAATAGCTTTAAAAATATATATTTTGATTAAAGTTTTATACACAGTATACTCGTTAAACGTAGATGCAATGGTTACAATTTACAAGCTGTTATTTTTCGATGTGTTCCCCTCCCCCCGCCTCCTTGACCCCCCCCCCCCCTCCCCACCGCCCTCCCCTCTTTCACTGTTTCAAGGTCCTTCCCTTGGCCCTTTACTTTCCCATGGATAGCTGTCTGGTGTCTATATGTGGGCAGTGCCCTTCCTCTCCCTTCCCCCCCCCCCCCCCCCCCCTCCCATCTCTGTTGTTTGGCCTCCTGTGTTCTTCTCCCCTCTCCCTATCCTATTGTTGGCCGGCCTTTGAGAGTTCTCTTTAATGTGGCCTTGTGTTGGGCTGTCTGATCTCTGTATCGGCCGCTTTCTGGCCTCCCCTTGTTGTTTCCTCTGGTCTCCTCCCCCCTCCCCCTTTTCCCTCCCCCCTTTCCCTCCCCCCTCCCATTTCTGTCTGCTTCCTGTGTTCCCGTTGGCCCCCATGTGTGTGTGTCTGTCCCACCCTTGTTTTATTGGTTGTTGGCTTCGAACAGGTCTTGGAACAAGCTGGTGTATGACCCTCACGCTTTGTGGGAGCCAACCTCTGACCCTCGGATGGTGAATTTAATCTTTTTCAGGTGGAGAAATTCTGCTAGGTCTGCCAGCCAATCTGCAGCTGCGGATGATGCTGCTGATCGCCAGCCGAGCAGGATTCTCCAGCTTGCGATTAGGGAAGCAAAGGTAAGGACGTCGGCCCCCTTCCCCATGTGGAGTTCTGGCTGGTCCACTACCCCGAAGACTGCCACTCTCAGGCATGGCTCTACCCTCAACCCTACAACCTTGGACATTGTTTCGAAGAAGGCTGTCCAGAACCCATCAAGTTTAGGGCAGGTCTAGAACATGCGGGCGTGGTTGCCTGGGCCTCCCTGGCACCGTTCACATTTGTCCTGCTCCTCCGGGAAGAACCTGCTCATGTGGGTTCTTGTCAGGTGTGCTCTGCGCACCATTTTAGCTGCATGAGGCTGAGCCTTGGGCAGGAAGAGGTGGAGTTGGCCCCGCTCAGTGCTTCGCTCCAGAGACCACACCCAATTTCCGTCCCAAGCTCTTTCTCCCATTTTTTCCTTGTTTTGCCCAATGGGGAGCGTGTCCATTCTAAAAGTCATCCATACAACTCCCCGCAGTTCCCCTTCCCCAGACTGTCCACGTCCAGTAACTCTAATATTGTGTTTCTCGGAGTCCTTGTGCACGTTGTTGTCTCCTTGCGGAGAACGTTTTTGACCTGCAGATGTCGGAGTTCATTCCCATTCGATAGTTCCAGTCCCTCTTTCAGCTCCTTTAAGGTCGCTAGTCAAGGGACAGCACTGTGGCGCAGTGGTTAGCACTGCTGCCTGATGGCGCTGAGGTGCCAGGTTCAATCCCGGCTCTGGGTCACTGTCCGTGTAGAGCTTTCACATTCACCCCATGTTTGCGTAGATCTCACCCCCACAAATTAAAGATGTGCAGGGTAGGTGGATTGGCCACGCTAAATTGCCCCTTAATTGGAAAAATGAATTAGATACTCTAAATTTATTTTTTAAAAAGGTCGCTAGTCTGTCTCCCGTGTCTCAGTCCCTAACCATTCAGTGTCCCCTCCCATCCTGACTCCACCTCTTTAAGGCGACGTTGAGCATGGTCAGTGGGAACCTGTGGTTTCTACAGATAGGGGCCATGGTGTATACCTCGGTCAAACCGACGTTCTACCTCATCTGATTCCAGGTTCTCAGAATTGCTACCACCACTGGGCTTGTTCAGTATTTTGCTGGCGGGGATGGGAGCGTTGCCGTGGTGAGGGCACGGAGGGTCGTTCCTGTATAGGAGGACTCCTCCATCCTCACACGTTCCGTGTCTGGCTCCGTCACCCTGGTGGGGGGCGGTGGGGGGGTGGGGGGGTGGGGGTGGGGGGGTGGGGGGAGGGGGCGGGGGGGGTGGGGTGGGGGGTGGGTGGGGTGGGGGGGGTGGGGGGGTGGGGTCAGGGGGGGTGGGGTCGGGGGGGTGGGGGGGTGGGGTCGGGGGGGGGGTGGGGGTGGGGGGGTGGGGTCGGGGGGGGTGGGATGGGGGTGGGGGGGTGGGATGGGGGGGGTGGGGGGTGGGGTCGGGGGGGGGTGGGGGGTGGGGTCGGGGGGGGTGGGGTCGGTGGGGTGGTGGGGTCGGGGGGGGGGGGGGTGGGGGGGTGGGGTCGTGGGGGGGTGGGGTCGGGGGGGTCGGTGGGGGGGTGTGGGGTCAGGGGGGGTGGGGGGGTTGGGGGGGGTCGGGGGGCGGGGGGGGTGGGGTGGTCGGGTCGGGGTCGGGTCGGGGTGGGGTGGGGTCGGGGGGGTCGAGTCGGGGGGTCGGGTCGGGGGGGGTCGGGTCGGGGGGGGTCGGGTCGGGTCGGGTCGGGGGGGGTCGGGTCGGGTCGGGGGGGGGTCGGGTCGGGTCGGGGGGGTCGGGTCGGGGGGTCGGGGTCGGGTCGGGGGGGGTCGGGTCGGGGGGGTCGGGTCGGGTCGGGGGGTCGTGTCGGGTCGGGGGGGGTCGGGTCGGGTCGGGGGGGGTCGGGTCGGGGAGCGTCGGGTCAGGTCGGGGGGGGGTTGGGTCGGGGGGTCGCGTCGGGGGGGTCGGGTCGGGTCGGGGGGGTCGGGTCGGGGGGGGGTCGGGTCGGGGGCGGTCGGGTCGGGGGTGGGTCGGGTCGGGGGGGTCGGGTCGGGTCGGAGGGGGTCGGGTCGGGGGGGGTCGGGGCGGCGGGGGGGTCGGGGCGGCAGGGTGGGGGGTCGGGGGCGGTGGGGGGTTCGGGGGTCGGGGGCGACGGGGGGGGGGGTCGGGGGCGGCGGGGGGGGTCGGGGGCGGCAGGGGGGTCGGGGCGGGGTGAGGTCGGGTAGGGACTCACCGATTGGCGGGCCGGTCTCTCTGTCGGCAGGTCTCTGACGCCGGTCATGCACTCGTTGATGGCGCCCCCTAGCACATGGCGCCCCGGGCGACTGCCCGAGTTGCCGGTACCTTGAGCCGGCCCTGTCGGTATGGATCTGAACAGGAAGAGAAACCTGGGCAGTACGTTCATCTTGATCATCTACACCCTCTCTGCCAGGGAGAGAGGGTGTGCATCCCATATCGGCAGGTCCTTTTTTACTTCCTCTGCCAGACTGGTTAGGTTTCACTTGCGGATCCGTGTCCAGTCATGTACATCTCCTGGGAAGGGTCGGGATGCTTCCCGGGTGGTCGCACCCTCTCTTGGGGGTGCCCGGAGACCTCTCGCCTTGTGGGTCTGCTGATCCACTCGTTGCTTCTGCCCTTTTGCCGCAGTTTCTGGCTTCCCTGGAGCCTCTCAAGCTACTGCTTCCTGGCATTATTTTTCTCTCTGTTGTCTTTCTGGGTGAAGGGATGAATAAGTCTGATTTTCTGGGTTAAATTTGGCCAAAAGTACCTATTTTGCTGTTTTCTGGAGGAGAACTACCTGACTACTCAGCACATCCCTGTCACCAGAAGTCTGGAATAGACAGAGTTAAGCAATTCTACAACCAATGGATTTGATCTAAACTCTGCAGTCCAACCACGTACAGCCCTGAATGGTGGTGGACAAATAAACAACTAACTGGAGAAGGAGGCTCCACAAATATCCTCATTCTCAATGATGGAGGAGCGCAGAAGATCAGTGCAAAAGAAAAGGCATTTGCAACCATCTTCAGTCAGAAATGCTGGGTCGGAGATCCATCTTGGTCTCCTTCGGATGTCCCCAGTATCCCAGATATTAGCCTTCAGCCAATTCAATTTAGTCTATATGATATCACGAAACAGCTGTCACCCAGCTCCTGATCTCATTCCAGGCTTGGTTCAAACATGGATAAAAGAGCTGAATGCCAGAGGTGAGGTTAGAGTGACTGCCCTTGACATCAAGGCAGCGTTTGACAGTGCATGGCATTAAGGAGCCCTAACTCCTTGGGGATATTCAATGTTGATTGCACAATGTTTAGCACCATACAGGCTCTGCAGATAATGAAGCAGTCCATGCCCAAATGCAGCAAGACCTGGGGAATATCCAGACTTGGGCTGACAAGTGGCAAATAACATTCATGCCACACAAATGCCAAGCAATAACCATCTCCAACAAGAAAGAATCTAACAATCTCCCCTTGACATTTAAAGGCATTACCGACTCTCAATCCCCCCATTGACCAGAAACTGAACTGGACTAGCCATGTAAATATTGCGGCTACCAGAATGGGTCAGAGGCTGGAAATTTTGTGGTGCATAACTGACCACCTGAGCCCCCAAAACCTGTCCACCATCTCAAGGCACAAGTGTGATGGATTATTCTCCACTTTCCGGAATGAGTGCAGCTCCAACAGCACACAAGAAGCTGGACACCACCCAGGACAAAGCAGCTCACTTGATTGGTACCCCTTCCACAAACATTAATTCCCTCCACTACTGACGCACAGTAGCAGCCGTGTGTACCTTCTACAACATGCACTAGGGGCAGCACAGTAGTTAACACCGTTGCCTCACGGCGCCGAGGTCCCTAGTTCTATCCCAGCACTGGGTCACTGTCCGTGTGGAGTTTACACATTCTCCCCGTATTTGCTTGGGTTTCGCCCCCACAACCCAATGATGTGCAGGCTAGGTGGATCGGCCACACTAAATTGCCCCTTAATTGGAAAAAAATTAATTGGGTATTCTAAATTTATTTTTAAAAATCTACAACATTCGCTGAAGGAACTTACCAAGGCTCCTTAGGCAGCATCACTCAAACCCACGACCACTACCATCTAGAAGGCCAGGACGGTCCAAATCCTGGAATCCCCTCCCTAAAAGCGCCTTAGGTGTACCTACACCTCTGGGACTGCAGCGGTTCAAGAAGGCAGCTCACCACCACCTTCTCTGGGCAAGTAGGGGGGGGGGGGGGGGGGGGGGGAGATGAGATGGAAGGAAGGTGGGGAAACCATGAAAAATTGGGGGGGGGGGGGGGCTACCCCCCTTTTTTTCTCTTCATTCTTTCCAGAAAATAAAAGAAAAACGAAGCCGGGAAGGTGGAGGGGGGGGGGGGGGGGGGGGGGGATGACGGGGAAGGGGGGAGAAACTATAGACCGACGCAGAAGGCAGCGAAATGTACATAGGGTCAGTTAAACGAAGGACAAAATAAACCTCTCTGTATAATAAAGGAAATTAGCACGGGCAAGAAAAACATGATGTATATATACAACTATTTATAAATATGAAAAATGCCCCCAAAAAAATTTTTTAAAAAAAGAAATGTAGTCATGTGGGGAATTTTGCCAACAGCGTATCATTCCCAATGGTGGAACCGTGTCTGCGCTCTTGCCTTTTCCCATTTCCTACATGATTACAATTAAAATTACAAGCTTTTCAGTGGTGAAACCCGCTGACTAGCTACAGATGGGCTACAGGAGAGCTTCCTGATTAGCAGGGAGGATCTGCATCACGGCCACTTGGATCCCAACCATTTGTAATTGAAACCACTAAGGACTCTTGTTGCCTCTGCCAAGTGGAATTCTAACTCTACTGAGCAAGCTTTCTACTGGAACCTATTCCCAAGTGTTATATTTATAAGATTTTTTATTTCTCGGGAAACGCCAAGTAACTCTGACTTACATACAATGAATGAATCAGATACTATGATCAGGCACAAGAGACTTTGGCCGTGATTCTCCATCCCGCTGGCAGTGGGATCCTCCGTCCCAGCAGCCGGCCAATGGGGTTTCCCATTGTGGGCACCCCCATGCCGTCGGGAAATCCCTGGACGTGAGTGCGCTGCCGGCGAAACGGAGGATCACACCGAGGGAGAATCCAGTCCCTCATTTAATATCTCAGTGAAGGAACTTCCCAACAATGGCATACTACACTGGAGTTAAATTATGAACAGATTACTCCTGTTAATGCAATGGTATTTTTGGCAAGAAATTACTTGAACTACTCAACAATTATGAAGTAACAGAAATAAAGTCTCATGGGTTAAGTTCGAGTTCAGAGACTTGAGCACATAATGTTAGCAGCCATCTATTGCAATACTGAGGATTTGCTACACTACTGGAGGTGTGCGGTTGGAGTTTCCTCCAGGTTATGGGATGTAAGAAATCGTTGCTTAATAACCTTAGAAAATCTTAAGAAATATATTGAATATTATAGAAATCCTATGAAGTAAGCTTCCAGAACAGCTCTCAGGCTGGAAAATGAAGGATAGACCAATTATCACTGTCAGGGACATGTGTCTAGCAGAGAATTCCTGATTCGGTCAGATCCCATGAACCAACCAACTGAGAAAAGGTTAAAAACGGGCTCTCGAGTGGGAATAGGTCATGTGTGTTACGTTCTGGTGCTTGGCCGGATGGAATTAGTGCACATCTAGTTCGTGACTCGTTGAAGGTTTATTGTTAAACAATAGCGTGGGTCAGGTAACAATAAGAAAACTATCAAAATCTACTAACTACTATATTACTATTAAATTACCTAAGAGCTACTACAAATGCAACTATCCCGTACAACAACTATCTCCAGACCACCCGAGGTAACAGTGTCATGTGGTTGTTCTTTTCTGCCACCTGCTGGTTAGAGGTCATATCTCTTAATATTTACATGACTGCTGATGCATATCATCACATCCCCTTTCCTTTGGAAATGAACAATATTTATATATATTATTTAAATTTACTATACAATACATATGTTATGCATAACGCTTCAATTATTTTCATGTTTAAAGTCCATCACAAATTCAATCTGTCTGACTTTCTTCTGTGTCTTGACGACCTTCTAAGCACTGGTTAAACTTGTGAGTTTAACTGGTTCTCAGCTGTTGTTGAAGATTGTTCTTGCTGTGTTTTTGTGTTTTGTACATTTTCAGCTTGTTCTGTTTCTGTATGCTGAGGTAGTGTTTGTTCAGTTGTCCTGAGATTGCTTTCGACATCATCCAGTGGTTCTTAATCAAGGGGTTGCTGAACCTTCAGCAAGGCTCTCCTGTTTCTACTTAGAACCTGCCCTTCATCCATGACGATGATGTATAACTGCGGACCTGATGGTTGTATTACCTTTGCACACTTCAACCATCCACCTCCATCAGGATCTTCTACCCCTACTGTGTCATTCTTTGCTAACGGTTGCAGACATCTTGTTGACCTATCATAATACCTCTCCTGCCTCCTTTTTTGAAAGGTGAGCTTCTTCACAGGATTTTGATTAGTTGGTTCCTGTGAAATATATGGTAAGGTAGTTCTGAATTGTCGATTCATTAACAATTGTGAAGGTGATAACCCATTAATCAGTGGTGCTTCTCTATAGCCAAGTAACCCGCGATATGGATCTTCCCGACTATCCATAGCTTTTTTGAGTAGCTACTTCACAATGTGAACACCCTTCACAATGTGAACTTCCCATTGGATTGGGGATAAAGAAGTTTACAAGTAATATGTCGAAAATCATAGCTCTGTGCGAATTCTGTCCATTCATGACTGCTAAAAAATGGGCCATTGTTGCTCATGACAATTTGAGGTATTCCATGACGAGAAAAAATGTCCTTGGTACCTTTGATGACACATCTGGCTGATGAGTTGGCTAGTTATACCACTTCTGGAAAGTTAGAGAAATAGTCGATCACTAACAGATATTCTTTTCCTGCCAGATAGAATAGATCCATTCCCACTTTCTGCCATGGAATCGTTATTATTTTGACCATTTGCATTGTTTTTTTTGTTGTTTGTACTGAAATTTCTGACAAAGTTGCATAGTTTTCTGTCACAACCTCATGTCTTGATTGATGCCTGGTCAGTATACCGTTTCTCTGGCTCTTTGTTTGCAATTTGCTATGCCTAAGTGTCCCTCATGAATCTTCTGTAGAATCATAGATCTTAGGGATTGTGGTATGACAATGTTTTGCCTTAGCAAAAAAACAATTGGCTGCACTTAGCTCTGCTCGAATGTTATAATATTTGGAACAAGATCCTTTTATCCATCCCTCACTGAGATATTTTATGATCTTCTGTAACATTTCATCTTTGTTGGTTTCTTTGGTCAATTTTGATTTTGCATCGGATACTGGAAGAGGTTCTGTCACAAGATTCACGTGTACTTGCACATCCTCATCCATGCATTGCTCTTCCATCATATCCGTAGTACTGACCAGATTCCTTGGTGCATTGCTCCTGATTTCCTTCATAATGTACTCCTCATGGCCCATAGATCCCAGATCCCTTATTTTTTTAAAAACCCGCCTGATTGGGTTTTAGTATCGGCACCAACACTACTATTAATTTTATAGGCTGCAAATGGTGTAACACAATGATTACAGTGGTCAGTGGGTAATTTTGTTGACATCTGATTTACTGCAGGGTTCATGGAATTGATCACATTCGGCTATATTATTGCTCGTACAGTTTTCTTCTATCATAATATTTGCTTGGCTGTTGTGTTCGTCCTGTTGTAAACTGGATTTCAGCCCGTTTTTCTTTTCCTATATTACAGGTTGCACCTTATCCTTCAGTTGCACCCTATTAGTAAATGGCAAAACTCCAAATCCTTGAAATATTTCTGGAAACGCTTTAAGGGTTGAATCCATTGATGTACTTTGCGTGGTTACAGCACAATCAGCACTCACTGTATATCTTTTTACCAATTCGAGTGCTTCACAGGCTTCCACTCCCAGTAATGATTCACGCTCAGCCTCGACAATGGAAAACTTCACTTTATGTATTTTATTCTTTACACTGACCTCTAGTTCACAAACTCCTAGAGTGTGAATTATTTTGCCTTTATAATCCTTCAAAAGTACCGTTTTATTCAAAACATGCGGTTTAATTTTAATTTATTGCCTATCCAATAAACTTATCAGATTTGCTCTCGCTCCCGTGTCGTGTTTAACATTGACTGATGTTTTATTAATCATCAGAGGAACTGTCCAGTTATCTCTTTGAACAATTATATTTGCATTGCTATTTCTGCAAATTTGCTTCAAAGACTTTTTAGCTTGCATCCCGTTATAATGCTTAAGATTCACTAGATATCACATCAATAAAAACTGTCTTCCAGATTGATCTCTTCAATCACGTTGATTGATTTTTGCAATTCCGATTTGTTTTGCAAAGTGATTTTTGCCTTTGCATTTAGAACACACTTTTCTGAATGCTGGACATTGCCTTTGTAAATGTTTTTTGCTCAATGCTTGCATAAAATGGTTGTATCAGTTAATTGTTTAAAATGGCTGCTTCTGCTTGGACCACATTTTGCCTTAAAGTGTGCCAAAATACTAATAGCATTGGCTGCATCTCCGATCTTCGCGCAAAAATTCTTTAAGTTTAGAGTGCTAATCTACTCGAAGCGAGCTCACTGGCATGGCAAATGTTAATGGCATCATCGAGCTGTAATTTATTCTCCCTCAAAAATCTTTCACGAACTTTGTCATTGCTAATCCCAAACACAATTTGATCGCGGATCATCGACACTTGCAAATTTGCAATGTTACATGTCTAAGCCTTTAACCTCAAATCTGTTAAGACGCTGTCAAACAATTCACCTGCTTGTTGAGTACGTGTGCAAAAACATGCCATTCAAACATTTTTCTTTTGGTGTAGAGTGTTGATCGAATTTTTTCACAACCTCATTATTTCTATCAGCTTCTTTATCGAATGTGAAGTTATTAAAGATTTCTATCGCCTGGATCTGTGAGCAGCAACGCTATTCTCTGTTCATCAGGCTGTGCCTGAAGACCTAGAGCTGCTACGTAAATGGTGAATTGCTGTTTAAAAGCGCGCCAATTCGCATTTACATTACCAGTGACTCGAAGCTGGTGTGGTGTCTGCAGACCTTCCATCATTGACTTCAATAACTAGCAGTACATGGAGATATATTGGGAGCAGTACAGTGGCACAGTGGTTGGCACTGTGGCTACACAGCGCCAGGGTTCCAGGTTCGATTCCCGGCCTGGATCACTGTCTGTGCAGAGTCTGCACGTTCTCCCTGTGGCTACGTGGATTTCCTGCGAGTGCTCCGGTTTCCTCCCACAAGTCCCGAAAGACGTGCTGTTAGGTAATTTGGACATTCTGAATTCTCCCTCTGTGTACCCAAACAGACGCAGGAATGTGGCGACTAGGGGCTTTTCATAGTAGCATTGCATTGTTAATTAAGCCTACTTGTGACAATAAAGATTATTATTATTATATTCTCTCAATACTCTACTGAAAAAAAAATTTTTTTCTTTCTTCTTTGTTATCTTGGTCTTCTTATATCTTCAGAACCAAACCTGGTACCATGTTATTTTGGCCTTTGGTCTTTCTAGATCTTCAGAACCAACCCTGGTACCATGTTACATTCTGGTCCTTGCTGGACGGAATTAGTGCACTAGAGAACGTCTAGTTCGTTACTAGTTGAATGTTTAGTGTTAAACAATAACGTAGGTCAGATAACAATAAGAAAACTATCAAAATCTACTAACTACTATATTACTATTATTGAATTATCTACGAGCTACTATAAATGCGAATATCCACTATCTCCAGACTCCCCGAGGTAACAGTGTTACGTGGTTGTTTTTTACTGCCACCTGCTGGTTGGAGGTCGTATCTATTAATATTTACATGATTGCATATACATATCATCACAGCGTGGGACAGGAAAGAGTTTTTCAAAGAGATCCATGTCTTCTTCAGATGGAGGAAAACTGGGTGAGGGATCTTCCTGGCTCCTCGGTTAGCTTAAGAAGGAAGAGAACAAAGGCGAAGACTGCAAATAGAGCAGTCAAGAGAATGCTGTCCCCAGCTTCATCTGTCTAACGGCCCTCCAGGATCAGTAAACCATCTCTGTCTATCATGCGTCATACATTTTTCCAGTGTATTTAGCTTTTCCAGTGAACTTACCTTATACATCCAATTAAGGATGACGGGTGCCCCCCCCCCCCCCCCCCCCGCCCCTCCCCCCCCTCCTCCCCAGGCTGGAGAACTATTAGGAAGCCTTTCAGCAATGACACATTGGGCAACCTCATAGTCTGAGGTTAGAGCTGACAAGACAGGAAGTGTGAAGGGATTATAGAGAGAGACACCTCCATATTGAGATGCCATCTGAACACTTTTTAAGAATATTAAAATAGATGGAGGCCACAGCTGCTAGGTGGTTGGCTGCAGGGAGAGTTTAAAAAGGCCCTCTGGAGTGCTGGCCCTAGGTCTGCCACCAGGTGGCATCGTCCTCATATAGGCCATGTTGCAGATAATGCACAGGGTCTGCCTGCTGAATGGAAAATTCCAATTGGTTTGAGGGTGTGCCCTTAATGACCTTTATTGGCTGTCGGACGCTTGTGGGCAGGTAGCTGTTGCGCTCCGGCCAACATTTTCAAGTCTCAGAGGCGCAATAAACCGGCAGACTGACTTACAGAGGGAGATTTTGAGTCTGCCCCCAATGGACTTTCAAATCTAGCCTGTGGTCTTCCAGATTAAACAGAGCACTCTTAGGCTGATGTAAATGTTCGCATGACATGACTTCAAAGAGGAGCGTAGCTTTTCCAGTATCTTATGTACCCCTCAATCCACGCTGTAGAGCAGATACATCTGGTCATCGTCTCATTGCTGTTTAGCGTGTTTGCTGCCATTTTTCTACACTGTAACAATAATCCCTCTGTGCGCTATTTTAAAGAAGGTGCACACTTTTTAAAAAATGTAAATAAATAATGCACAAAGCAACATAATGCATGTTATGATTAATATCACAAAACATAATTTCAACCCAAAGCAGGTTGCTCCACTGAGCCGTGAGCCCATTTTCTTCCAAGAGTTTAATGGTATGAGAACTTGAAGAAAACTGAGAAAAGTGAATAAAAATGCTTGTATTTGGATTATTTACCTGCAATAGAAAAAGTTCAGACAGTTTATGACTGAACCTTATGATACAATCAATATCTTGAAATCACTTTTATAACCCATTCTTCTTCATAATAATTGTGTCACAGAATGAAGAGGGAGGTGTTATTGTGTTTCGACCCCCATTTTATTTGTTGGGGACTGGTGTCACTGTGAGCATCAATAAACTGCTCAATACAGCTGATGAAATGGTAGATTTCATGGATTTGTACTCCCAGTGTGGAGATTTATTACCAGGGGTTCAGCCAAATTGCTGGTAAATACTGCTAACGGAAAATTCTAGGAGTGAAAATTTGTAAAATCTACCCTCTGGAGTGAAATGTAATCCTTACTGGAGAATATTGAAGGCATTTATCAGATGAAAAATAAAACAATCGCAAAGAAGCGTGTTTACCTGTTTATCCTGACCTTTGGAAGACAGGTGCAGCAACAGCAACAAGGTCCCACATTTAGTGCAGCGTCCACATACTGCAGTTTATCAATGGCTTCAGTTACGCCGCCGAGGTAACTTATAGTAAGGTGAAAGAAACCAAACAAAGCTACACATGCATAGCTATAAAACGGAAAAGAAAAGTCAGATTAGGCACTAAAACTGCATCCACCACATTCACCAAAGTACTTTTCCAATTATACTTACACAGCTGCCACAAAGTCCACCAAAGTTCCAGCTCGTGGAACAAACATCCCCACTTGGTAGACAATGGTAGTTATCTAAGTAAAAGAGAACATGAGCTTTTGCTGAAGGTTGGTCATTTACAGTACCAATGCATGTGAACCACACTTAAATTGCACCTTGCTGTAATGAAAATATCAATCCAAACTCAATACCGGTTTCCATGATATGAGTGACTTTTACATTGAGAGATCTTCAAAGGATAAGAATGTACAAGTGCTTTAAATATTAAAAATAGATATCAACAGTGATGGAGCTTTTTAAATGTATTTGATCCCCATTTAGTTAGTTAATCTCAGCCAGGGAGACAATTGGCCTTCAATGCTCATGGTCTCCCAGCACTCCTTATAATTATCCAGTGAACCCTTTTAGAAAGTGTATTTGTGTGAATTTTAATTGACTGCATACTGGATCGAAACCTGCTGGAAAAATAACGATGCATGTTAAGGCGCACACCATTATTAATGAACAAATTGGCCAGCAAGTTCAGGGGATTGAGACATATGTCCTGAGCTGTGTGTCGACAGAATTTGCCAGTTGCATTCTGCCATTCTACCTTTTATGTTGCATTAATAGCATTTTGACTATATTTTTATAAGAACTTGCTGGATTTGCACATTTGTTCATTAAACTCACCCGAGAAAATTAGAACTGGAAATAAGCAGTGTACATACTGTAATGATATGTATATTGACTAGGATGTAAGAGTTAACAAGTTAATGATAATGCTTATTACCACTAGAGGGAACCACAGAACAGTCATATATATCATGTGACTTCTGGGATTCTGGGAGTCACGAATTAGGAGAGAGCTGGATTAGATAGTGAGGAATGAGAGAGAGAAAGCAGTTGTACTTGTGAAAGTCTGCTAGTTAGAGATAGCATAGTTTAATAGAGAACCCTTCTACTTTAGGAATGTGTTCAAATCTTAGTTAGTAGTGCAATAAATTTATAGTTTTGTTTGTTAACAAAGCATTGTGTTCTTTATTCAACACTACACATGTGAGCCATCCAGGTAAAGCAGAATAGAGAAGACAACATATACCTTTTTAACGATGTGAGAATGACAATTACACTCTCTGGCTTAGTAAGGGAACAATTTAAATTATTCACTTGCAATCCGACATATGATTAATTGGGTTTTTCAGGCAGTGGGCTTTGATGCCCCGATCTGCACCATGCATCCACCCCAAAAGGAGTAGTAATCCACAGAAACATCCGACTCTCACTGGTTATGTCACATGTAAAGCGCAGTCACTTGGGCAAGGTGTTAACACCATTGGAACTGCATCCAACCAAAGAATCAATTTTAACGCGTGCGTTTGAGGTGGGAAGGGGGCTGAGCAAATCTGAATGCACTTGCCCTAAGGCTCAGGACCATCGGACCCAGGCTCCAACTGGCCAATTTCTTTCCTAAAACAGGAGAGAAGAGGGCACAGAGAAACTACCAGCAGACAAGGATCGGGCAGTTATTTTCTTTCACTTTCACAGAGTACCTCTTTGTCCTTCCCACTGATCTGCCAAACTGCTACACCCGAGCAGGAAAGCCACGGCAGCTTCCAACCCAGGCTGCAGTTAAAATGTTATGAGGGTCCCATTGACTGCAAAGGACCAAATTAACACTCATCAATGTGCCCTGTCTGCCAGGCAACCCATCTGCCACATAAACGAATGGGGTTAAAACCGGCTGCCAGGGGACGGTGTTGGGGAAGCGCACATGTTATTTCTCCCAACAATCCTTTATATAAGTTCTTTCTTAATGTGCCAGTATATTGTTATTTGCCTTCAATAAAGTTAATTTAAACACTCAAGGAACAAGTTTTTTAAAAAATGCCCAAGAATTTAAAGCCAGAAGATATTAAATGCTGAACTCACCCCTGCCAAGATGGCTACAGCTAATATGGCTGCCGGCTCCCCAACACTTCCAACAACCAAAACTCTGTGCAAAATTCTGGTCACTGAACTCAACATATCCCGATGAAATTTAGCTCTGGAGCTGAAAAACCCATTGGAAGAATTGTTGGGTCCTATTCGGTCCTCCCTTTATTCGTTTAGCTGTTGACTCTCACACCGGCATCCTTACCAACTTCAAGATGACCCTTTCAGACCACAGCAACAGGTTCAGTACACTGGAGCCCAGGCTGACAGCAGGTCTGACATCCTCTGTGGAGAGAGAAGGGAGCTAACGTTTCGAGTCTGGGTGACTCTTTGTCAAAGCTGACAAGAGGGTGGGATTCTCCGGTGTCCGACGCTAAAATCGTCTTGGGCGATGGGCCGGAAAATACCCATTGGCCCCAGAATTGGGGGCGGCACCGCTTTTGTGATGCTCCGCACCCTCCAAAACGGCATATCCTATGGATGGCCTCGATGTCACCCGCGGCCGTTCCCCAATGCTCCATCCCCGATGGGCCGAGTTCCCGATGGTGTGGGTCACTCATACTATTTTTTTCGGGAACCCGGCGTAGTAGCTGCGGAGTGAGTCCAGCGCTGCCACAGTCTGGGGGGAGCTGGTTAGCAAGCGGGGGGGGGGGGGGGGGGCTTTAGCGGAGGCAGGGGGCACTTGTAGGGGGTGGTCCAGGGGTGGCGAGCCTGGCTAAAATTGGGCACTATTTGGCAGGCCAGGTCCGTAGGCAGTCAGCGCCATGTTGCACAGCACGGCCGCTGCAGGCCTCCGCTATGCACATGCGTGGCCACGGATTCGGGAATTCTCCAGCCGTGTCCGCAGCTATAGTCGGGGGCTGTACGCTGCGTGCCTGCAACCCCTCCCCCCCCCCCACCAAACGGAGGATCGGTGGAGGTTTTGCGCCGTTTTCTCTGGCGTAAAACGCGACTGTTCCCACGCTGGCGTCAGCACATAGTTTCAAAATCGGAGAATCCAGCCCAGAGTCTTTGACAAAACTTTGGCAAAGAGTCATCCAGACTCAAAACGTTAGCTCCCTTCTCTCTCTCCAGATACTGTCAGAACTGTGGGCAGCACAGTAGCATTGTGGATAGCACAATCGCTTCACAGCTCCAGGGACCCAGGTTCGATTCCGGCTTGGGTCACTGTCTGTGCAGAGTCTGCACATCCTCCCCGTGTGTGCGTGGGTTTCCTCCGGGTGCTCCGGTTTCCTCCCACAGTCCAAAGATGTGCAGGTTAGGTGGATTGGCCATGATAAATTGCCCTTAGTGTTCAAAATTGCCCTTAGTGTTGGGTGGGGTTGCTGGGTTATGGGGATGGGGTGTTGACCTTGGGTAGGGTGCTCTTTCCAAGAGCCAGTGCAGACTCGATGGGCCGAATGGCCTCCTTCTGCACTGTAAATTCTATGAAATCTATGAAACTGCAGAGACAGTCCAGTATTCTCTGTTTTCGTTTCAGATTCCAGCACGCGCAGTAATTTGCTTTTATTCCCTAAATTTGTGTTTTTGTTTTGGGTATCATGTGTTTGAATATCTGTACAGGCCTTTTGATATGCTGAAAATTAAGGACATGTTTGAGTTTTCGTTTACACTAGAGCTCTTACTACGCAGTTAGAACAAGCAACTTTCCAATGGCATATTGTATAACATGGATTATATGTCAGGGGTATGTCCCATTAACAAAGTTAGTTAGTCAATGGATGTCATAAAAGATGGAATACCTGCCGTTCGGCCTGTTTACAATGGTGAGCTTAGGATTTGATTCATGGTTTTATTTAGTTAAAAGTTATTATCACACTGTTTGTTTTTTGTTCCAGAGGTTTGGGAGTGTGATTATTGTTCTGGGGATGGAGTGGGGTGGGAGGAATTTTCTGCATTGACAGTAATCAAAGACCTTTTTGCATTTGGCCATTTTAATTTTGTAATGGATCCTCTTGGTTTTGCTTTCTTTTCCATTCAATATACTGACCCTTTTAATAAAGTCTTCCAAGACATGTGACTAGTTCAGGCGGTCAGGGTTGTACAGGTCGCTCAATAAGATTAGTCACATGGAATGTTCGGGGGTTAGATGACCCAGTAAAACGTTCCAAAGTCTTTTCACATCTCAAGAGCATTAACACTGATGTTGCATTCCTTCAAGAAAGGCATCTTTGTGTTCGAGATCACGCCAGATTATGTAACGCATGGGTTGGCCAGGTGCTTCACTCCAGCTTTAACAAAACAGCTGAGGGATGGCAATTTTGATTAACAAAAGAATAAAATCCTCCCCCTTGAATGTTAGGGCGCGATCTTTGCAAAAGGGAACAAATTCCCCTATCAGCGCGTTTAGACGCGTGCCAAGAGCACGTGGATATTCAGCACTATTTACTACTGACCCCTCTGATATTAATTTGGCCCTTGCTTCATTTTATCGTAACCTCTATAAATCTGATCTCCCGTCAGATAGCATGGCAATGGCTGACTTCCTAAATAATTTGGACATCCCGTCTGTAGATGTGGGCAGGAGCAGAGACTTAGATGACCTTTTGCGCCGGGATGAAGCAGAGATAGATAGGTTCTTGATTAATAGGGGGATCAGGGGTTATGGGGAGAAGGCAGGAGAATGGGGATGAGAAAAATGTAAGCCATGATTGAATGGCAGAGCAGACTCGATGGGCCGAATGGCCTAATTCTGCTCCTGTGTTTTATGGAGACAACAAACTGCAGTAAGGTTATGCAAAGTGCTAAGGCCCCAGGCTCTGATGGCTTCCATATTGACTGTCGTAAAAGGTTCTTCACTCAACTTTCACCCTTATTGCTAGATATGTTTAACAACTCATCATTTTATGGTTCTCTGTCCCCCTTCATTGACTCAAGCTTCCATTTTGCTCAAACTCAACAAAGACGTGGACCCTGAAGAATGTGAGTCATCCAGGTCTATCTCTCTTTTAAACACTGGCATAAAGCTGATAGCTAAGGCACTGCATGACGCTTGGAGCCATGTCTCCCTGATTTAATACCTGATGACCAAACTGGCTTTATAAAGAGATGCTAGTGCCAGTTACCCTCAAATGTACGCCAACTTCTTGACATAAAACTTTCCCCAACTGCCTTGACCGTCCCTGAAGTTGTTGTTGCTCTGATGCGGAAAAGGCTTTTGTTATGGTTAACAAGCTGATATCAACATTTGGCTGGACAGGCAGAACTCAAAGAGGCCGGAGAGCAATACTTCAAAGAGCGAGACGGGTTGGTGGGCAAGCTCTTTCTAATCTACTGTACTATTTTGCATTGGGCGGCCAATATTCAAGAGATTTTAATAATGTGTCAAGATCCAAATTTAAACTGGTGTCTTACGGAAGTGAACTTCTGCAGCTCATCCTCTCTTCCTGCCTTAACTTGTGCCCCGATACCTTTTCCCCCTCTAAATACACATCAAACCCCATTGTGATTTCATATTAAAAATATGGAAACAATTTTGTCAGCATTTGAAACTTCCCACTCCTTCGCTATTAGGTCGGAATAACCACTTATTCTTGCCCTCCATGCTTGACTTGGCATTTGCCTTGTGGAGGAATAAGAGACTCAAACGTTTTACTGACCTGTTTGTGGATGGGAACTTTGCCAGCTTTAGTGAGCTTGCCTGAATCTAGTCTTAACCGCTGTTTTCAGGCTCGTGGTTTTGTTCGCTCGCACTGTCCATCCTTTGCTCAACTACCTCCAAGTAGATTGTTGGAAGGGATTTTGTCATTACCTCAAACCAGAAGTGGTTCTATTTCAAGGTTGTACGATCTCATGATATCCTCTGGAGCCTCCCCTCTCCATAAGGTAAGAAATGTTTGGGAAGGTGAACTTGGGCTCGACCTTACGGATAAGTGGTGGGAGGAAGCCCTCTTTCGGGTCAACTCCACATCCTCCTGTGCTCGGTTAAGTTTAATTCAGTTGAAAGTTCTGCTCAGAACTCACTTTACCAAGGCCAGAATTAGTACTTTTTTCTCCAACACAAGCAGACCCCCCCCCCCCCCCCCCCCCCCCCCCCCCCCTGCAGACCAAACCCTCATGCTCTGGTCGTGCTGAAACTGGCGTGTTTTTGGTCATCCTTCTTTGATACTCTTTCCAATGTTCTAGATATTGACCTACAGCCTTGTCCTTTGATAGCCATATTTGGAGTATCATCTGCACTGGTTAGATTGAGGCTGTGCCACCTTATTTGCTTCATTAATAGCACAAGGCAGATTTTATTCACCTGGAGGTCCTCCAAGCTACACACTGCTTCATCCTGCTTGGAAGACTTAATGGGCATGATCTAACCAGAAAGAACAGAGTCCGTTCTGGCCGGGATTAGCAGGGTTGTTCCCAGCGTTTGTGCTGTGAATCATCCTGCTATCTGACAGCACTCTAGTTTTCTTCGGCCTTGAAGGGGAACCGCCTCAGCAAGGCAGACGAGCGGAGCTCCTCCGTGCAAGAAGTGATCGGGGCGCCATTCCCAACCCACTGAGGCGACCCTCCAATGCCCCAACTCACCTGTTGGGTGTCCTCGAGCCCCCTGGCACCCCACCTCACATGGGCAGGGCACCCCCTGGGCCCAATCCCCGGTGTGGGCAAAATCACTCCCCCCCCACCCCCCTCATGTGCCGTTCCACTTGGTCCCTGTTTGAGATTATAACATCGCGAGGCGTAATGACCACCTGTCCTGGGATCTAACGTCCGTGTCCCATCCCGATTATGGTTGGATGTGGCTGGTAAATTGCGCCCAATGTCTTTGCTATACTTGGAGAAGATTAAGGCTGGAATTCTCCATCCATTCACGCCAGCGGGATTCTCCGGTTCCAGTGCAGTGAATGGAGTTTTGGCAAAGTGGCAAGTTTTCCGTTCTCACTGGCAGCGGTGGCAGGGCGAATCCGGATCGGAGAATCCCAGCCTAAGTGTGCCGTAAGACGATCCACTGAGAACGTCTTTTGTCCATGGCAACCCTCTGTCTCTTTCTTTAAAGAGTTAAATACTGTTGACTGTTACTTTATTATTATTATTATTTTATTGATTTGTTTTGTTTGTTTTTTGTTTGCCTGTTTATTGGAGATGGAGTTCCAGTATGGTACAGCATTGTACTTTGTTTACCTCTTTCGGAAATCAGTAAAAATAATTTACAAAAAAAAATCAGATGGCTGGGAACAAAGTGGGAAATGGAGCTGCTCCATTTAAATAGATGCTGCTCCACTCCTATGCAACAATAAAACTTCAAATTCTGCCCCAAAAGTCAGAAATTACACCCAGAAAATTCAATGAAATTGCGGGAGAATTTCTACCTTATTTTATATATTGAATTGTTAGAATCTTAATAAGGAGTGTTCGGGGGCCAAATGTGATGGAAAGATTATCCTCTATTTACAGTGACTGTTCCTGGCGTTTTGAAATTTGATCACCATTAATACGTAAAACCAGCTAAATCATAATGGGCAAATAGCACAGTCAACACAAGTATCTATGTAATACATCTGTATAACACTTAATCAGAGCATACTACTTACAGGGAATAAGCCAACCACCAACAGAGTCTTCTCCCTGATTAAATCATTAACGACATTATGGTGTAAATAGGTCCATAGTTCAAAGAAAATAGCGTAAGTGGCAACTGCTACAATATTGAGTATGACCATAAATGCAATGGCAGCATTAGTGAGACCTATTGAAAGAAGAAAATTAAATGTACCACAATTCCTTGCACTGTTACTTAAAATGTAATTGAAGCATGAGGTTAATAGTATATTCATTATTAATATCTACTGTATGTCAATCCTTGTGAAATTTTTAAAAAATCAAAGTAATTACTCTGTGATATAATTTCCTTCTGTTGTATGTAAACCAATATGGAAGGAATGTTTTGACATGGGGCTAAATTCTCCCTGGGCTAACTTGGCAAGTAAGCAGCCAAGTGGACATATCACTTGTCCGTATGACCCCTGGCATTTTCACCCGTGGGTCCCCATTTTCTTATTATGGTAGCACAGAGGTTAGCACAGTTGCTTCACAGCCCCAGGGTCCCAGGATTGATTCCCAGCTTGGGTCACTGTCTGTGCGGAGTCTGCACATTCTCCCAGTGTCTGTGTGGGTTTCCTCCGGGTGCTCCGGTTTCCTCCCACAAGTCCTGAAAGATGTTCAGGTTAGATGGATTGGCCATGTTAAACTGTCCTTAGTATCCAAAAAGAATAGCTGGGGTTACTGGGTTATGGGGATAGGGTGGAGGTGTGGGCTTAAGTAGGGTGCTCTTTCCAAGAGCCGGTGCAGACTCGATGGGCCGAATGGCCTCCTTCTGCACTGTAAATTCTATGATTCTATGATTATTGAGGGCAGGTTTAGTTCACTATTTAAAAAAATGAATTCTTGTGACATAAGCATGGCAGGCTGTTATTATCCATCCCTAATTGCCCTGAAGACAGTTGTGGTGAACCATCTTCTCGAATTGGTGCAGTCCACGTGGCAGCTTGATACAACCAAGTAGCTGGTTGGACCATTTCAGAGGGCAGGGAAGAGTCAGCTACAATGTTGGAATCACAAGTAGGCCAGACCAGAGAAGGATGGCAGATTTCATCTGAAGGGTATTAGTAAAGCAAGTGGTTTGTTTTTTTAATGATAATTCATTAGTTTCACCATCATTATTAATGAGATTAGCATTTTATTCCAGATTTATTAATTAAATTTAAATTCCCTCCACTGCCGTGGTGGACTTGGACTCATGTCTCTGGAGAGTTAATCCAGTAACAGTACCGCAAAGCTACCAGCCCTAAAACTACTCTTCTTTGGTTCACTGCCGCTGGGAGGCTCAAAGGAGCCGGAGTAGGCCATTTGGCCCCTTGAGCCTGCTCTGCCATTTGACTAGATCATGGCTGATCTGCTACCTCAACGCCATCTTCCCGCATTATCCCAACATCCTTTAATGTCATTGGTAACCAGAAATCTATCAACCTCTGCTTTGCACATACTCAATGATTGAGCCTCCCCAGCCCTCTGGGGTAGAAAATTCCAACGATTTACCACCCACTGACTGAAGAAATTCTTCCTCACCCCAGTCTTACATAGCCTGTCCTTTATTCTGAGACTGTGTCCCCTGGTTCTAGAACCCCCAACAAAGGGGAACATCCTTCCTCCATCTATCATGTCGAGCCCTGTAAGAGTTTGGCACACTTCAATGAGATCACCTTTCATCCTGATCCTGACCACGCCAGCTGGAGCAGGCGGAGAGAATGGGAAATTGGCGCAAATCCCATTTCAGGGGCGCGATTCTCCGACCCCCACGCTGGGTGGGAGAATCGCGGGAGTGCCGGGCGATTCATGTCACGCCGCCCTGGCACCCGCACGCGATTCTCCCACCCCCCCCCCCAAAACGGCGTGTCGCGTTTTGCGACAGGCCGCTCGGAGAATCATTGCTCCAGTCGAGTGGCGATTCTCCGGCCCAGATGGGCCGAATGGCCTGCCTAATCCGACAGGTTCATGCTGGCGCCAACCACACCTGGTCACTGCCGGCGTGAACAACGTGTGACCGCTGCGTGTGGAGGGAGGATCGAGCACCAGTGGTGTGCTCAGCAGGGGTCTGGCCCGCGATCGGTGCCCACCGATCGTCGGGCCGGCATCTCTGAAAGACGCACTCTTTTCCCTCCGCCGTCCCGCAAGATCAATCCTCCATGTCTTGCGGGGCGGCGGAGGGGAGGATGGCAACCGCGCATGTGCGGGTTGGCGCCGGCCAACCTGCGCATGCGCGGGTGACATCACTTAGGCGCCGCCGGCCGCGTCATTTACATGGCACCGCTTTGACGCGAGCGTCAAGACCTGGCGTGCATAATTGATGCGGCGCCGCTCCTAGCCCCCTGGAGGTGGGAGAATAGAGGGCGAGGAGCGGCCTCCTACGCTGGAGTGAAACACTCCAGTTTAAACTCCGGCGTCGGCACTTTGTCTCCCTACAACTCTCCCAAAATAGCAGTGTGGTAGTCACCACTGTTACATATATCACATATGAGATGTAATACGGTAAGGCTCCTGTACTCCAGGTACGGGGGTAGATCCCTGCCTGCTGGCTCCGCCCAGTAGGCGGAGTATAAATGTGTGTGTTCACCGAGCTGCAGCCATTTTGGAAGATGCAAAAGTGTACAGGGGTGTTTTACTGAGCCCACATGTAAATCCAGGCCTTTGTGTCTGGTTGGTCCAGTGGTAACACTCTTGCAGTTTGTGGTGAGCGAAGCCTCGGTGCTGAATTGTTTTGGTTTGTCCCGGGCCCGGGGCCGCCTCATCCCGAGCCCACGCTGCTGAGCAACAGGCGGCCCTGCTGCTCCCCCACCCCCACCCCAAACACATCGGCCTCTCGGCGAGGCTGCTCCCCCTCTCTGCCCGGATCAGCCGCCCGGCCCGGGTGGAATTAAGGACCCCCCCAGCCACAGTGTGCCCTCTCCCCCCCACCCCCAGTGTGCCCCCCACCCCCTGTGTGTCCCCTCCTCCAGTGTGCCCCCTCTCGGCCCCCATCCTGCACTCTCCCCCACCCCAAACCTGCCCTCTCCCCCCCATCCCTAGTGTGCCCCCTACACCCATCCCTAGTGTGCCCCCTCCCCCAGTGTGCCCTCTCTCCCCCAACTCCCATCCTGCCCTCTCCCCCCCAACTCCCCAGTGTGCCCTCTCCCCCACCCAGTGTATGCCCTCCCATCGGGGTACCCATTCCGGTACCCGGTTCCCTCCCTCCCTCTGTGACTCCGGCCCCTCCCACGCCGCTATTTTTAAAAACAGTCACAGCATCTTTGTTTTACAGGTACGGGGCGGTTTATTCATTTTATTCATTTATTTTTTAATTTATTTTACTCATTTTTTTTAACAAGTTCCGGGGGGAAGGGCAGCACGGTGGCCTAGTGGTTAGCACAACCGCCTCACGGCGCTGAGGTCCCAGGTTCGATCCCGACTCTGGGTCACTGTCCGTGTG
This sequence comes from Scyliorhinus canicula, assembly GCF_902713615.1. Taxonomy (NCBI): domain Eukaryota; kingdom Metazoa; phylum Chordata; class Chondrichthyes; order Carcharhiniformes; family Scyliorhinidae; genus Scyliorhinus; species Scyliorhinus canicula. The sequence continues at coordinate 59,396,776 of NC_052147.1, forward strand.
GAGTTTGCACATTCTCCCCATGTCTGCGTGGGTTTCGCCCCCACAACCCAAAAATGTGCAGATTAGGTGGATTGGCCACGCTAAATTGCCCCTTAATTGGAAAAAATAATTGGGTAATCTAAAAATTTTTTAAAAACAAAACAAAGAAAAAAACCAAGTTCCGGGGGGGTTTTATTCATTTTATTCATTTAATTTTTATTTTTTTCATTTATTTTATTCATTTTATTTATTTATTTATTTTTACAAGTTTGGGGGGGCGGGGGAGAGGGGCGGGGGTTTATTTGATAAAATTTTCCAGGAATAAAATGCAAAACTTTGGACAGATGGAGACTCCATACTTTCCGACACCGGAAGGCTTCACCTTCATCCAACAGGTTCCATTGGAGGAGTGTGTACGAGGGCCAAAGGGACCCAAAACCATTTCCTCCATTTTTATCAGCAGCAAACAAGGTAAGAGAAAATGGTGGGTCGCTCAGGTTGGCCGGTGTGGGTCGCTCAGGTCGGCCGGCGTGGGTCGCGAAGGTCGGCCGGGTTGGGTCCCGAAGGTTGGCCAGTTGGTAAAAATGGGTCCCCAGAAAAAAAGTTTGAAGAACACTGCCTATCGGCCTAATTTACTCAGCCTGTCATCATAGGACAATCCCTCATCAAGGTGCTTAACCTACCAAACCTTCACTGTACCACCTCAGGGAAAGTATATCCCCCCCTTAGATATGGAGACCAGGTATGGTCTTATTAGAACATAGGAACAGGAGTAGGCCAGTCGGTCCTTCGAGCCTCTTCTGCCATTCAACTACATCATGGCTGATCTCCTACCTCAATGCCATCTTTCTGTATTGTACCTTATGACATTAGTATCTAAAAATCAATCAATCTCTGCTTTGGCCATACGCAATGAACCCTCTTGGTGGAGAATTCCAAATCTTTATCATCCTCTGACTGAAGAAATTCCACTTAATCTCGTTCCGAAATGGCCTCCCTCTTCATAATGATCCAGGTGACCCAAGAAAGAGGGTTCATTTAAGTTTATTCTAAACTTCAAGGTTAAGGCTGCTACAGCGGCATACAACAAAAGTGGCCCAGTGGGAGACTAGTGAGAAGCCCGGTCCCAGTTCAGGCCGGTTCTTAAAGGGCTATGTAACGAGCCCCCAGCTAAGCAGGCCGCTCCCCACGAGCGGGGAAGCTCGTATTCTGTGAGCCCCACAGGGACATCCATCAGTGTATCCCTGTGGGCCTTGTCAAGGTTATGCACTCTTATTCAGAGACTGTGTCCTCTGGTTCTATACCGCAGCCCCCCCCCCCCCCCCCCCCCCCCCCCCCATCCCGTCCCGTCCCGTCCTGGGCACCCACCTCCCGGCAAGACTTCTGGATTCTTGTACTCCAATCTCTAACGGCCAACATGGCATTTGCTTTCTGGATTACTTTCTGTACTTGCAGGCAGACATCCTGTTTCCTCTATGACCCCTCCCCCACTCCTCTTTCTTATCTTCATACGGTATTTGAAGATTCACTAGGCATTCTCGTGGCCGCCAATAAACCTTCAGCATTGTTGTCTGTGCGACTGCTCTGTGCAATTTAGCAGCTGCAATTGCCGACACGATGACAGTGCTTACGCTTCAAAAAAAAACTATTTTTGTTGTGGCATATTTAGATCATCCCGAGGTTGTAAAAGTCACCATACAAATTCTTCCAGTCATTGTGATTCACAGACTATCCTTTTTCGCAAATTGAACACTGTGCGTTGACACTGGATCACTTTTACTCGTTAAAGTCACAATCTGCAGTCCTACCTTTCATTTGATCTTCAGAACTTGGCAAGCTGTTGCTGCAATTTGACATGACGATTGCCAGTAAAGCTGCAAACAAAAGGCTGTTTCACAACAGGTAAGGACTATTCTAATTCCTTCCCAATAAATGCAATAATCCTTTCTGATATATTGTTGCACCAAAGTTGAAGGAAGTGCTTATGCACGGAATATTCCCAAAGGGACTTCCCTGTGACTCATCATGTACCCTGCAATCAGGAACAGTACTCTGTCTCGAATAAAATGGAACTGGAAGTAACGTGAGCAAAAATGAACTTTGTAATTTAACCTTTTGAGTAAATATGAAGGGCCTTTCTGGTGCTTTCAAAGCACTGTATACAGATTTTCTAGCAAACACCATCTGAAACCACAAACGTTTGTTTGAAATTTTTTTAAAATAGTTTTTTTATAAATTAGAGTGGCCAATTAATTTTTTCCAATTAAGGGGCAATATAGCACGGCCAATCCACCTACTCTGCACATCTTTGCGATGTGGGGGGGTAAAACCCACGCAAACACGGGGAGAATGTGCAAACTCCGCATGGACAGGTACCCAGAGCCGGGATCGAACCTGGGACCTCGGCACCGTGAGGCTGCAGTGCTAACCACTGTGCTGCCTTACCACAAACGTTTATTTACAGTATTCTCCAAATGATGGGGGAAAAAATCGTCACGAGGTATTTTCTCCATTGGCTCCAATAATTACTGTCTACAGTGGGGTAAAATATTAGTCACAGACAACAGAAACAAAGAAACATCATGCTGGTGGGATGTCAGGTCACAGGCAATCTCAGAATGAGGAGAAATGGAATATTACAAAATGCTCAAGTTTCTATGGGTGTGATTACCCGGCCTCGTTACGTTCTCGCTTGAGCGAGTTTGCAATACAACCAGACCGCTCCCGAGGCAAAATCGGAATCTCGCCGTAGTGAGGCGAAAAACCAATTATCACCATTTAAGCCCCATTTCCATACAATGACCAAGAGCCACCCCATATCCAATAGTCTCCAGTCATTCAGCGGCCTCCCCAGCAAGTAGTCACGCTGGCGCTAATTAGTACTCCTTTTGGAAAATGTGAACCTGGCGGTGGGGAGCCGAGGAGGTGAGTAGCCATCTTTGCTCAGAGGCATAAAGCCAAGGGGCACTGGGCTTGCTGCACCTGTGCTCAGTGGGAGATAGGGGACCCTTGGCTGGGGGTGGGCGACCATGGGAGGGTGGGGGGTGGGGAGGTGCTGAGGGGGCAACCGCTCGCTGAAAAACCATGCCAATCCCTGGATTGTGTTGATGTTGTGCGCAGGTGTCCGGAGCACAGCGTCTGGGGCCCGGCGAGGGGGGCCTCGAGTGGGCAGGGGGTTCCAGGTAGGGACGAAGGGGGGGATTAGTGGGGGAATAGAGGGTCTGGCACGGGAGCCACTGCTGTTGGTCAGTCTAACACCCTCTCTCAATGCCGTACAGATATTGAACGCTATGGCAGGGATGTTGGACGCAGAAGTTGCCCTAGTCATGCAGGTGCTACGCGATGCAGCCAGACGCCGGAGACAGCGGCAGAGGCAGAATCTGCAGATGCTCGAGGCAGCGGCCCATGTGCTGGACCCTGCCCCACACTTTGAGGACTCGGCTGCCCATCAGGCCACAGTGGGATCGGAGGGGGAGTTCCGCGATGCCCCAGGCTGTACAGGCACAGCCAGCAGGTGCATCTGGCAGGTCACAAATGCCCTATATGCCTGGGTGTAAGGCTACATCATCTTTTCCAGGGACCAGGCCCAACAAGATGCCCGAGCAGCAGGTCTCCACCATCGGCGGGATGCCCCAGGTCCTGGGAGTCTTAGATGCTACGCATGTTGCCCGCGCTCACTGGGCCATCGGCACTGTCAGCGGGTCACTGTCGAAGGGGGTGTTGAAAACCCACAGAGAGCTGGGCGTTGGTGCTCCACAATCTATGCCAGAGTCTGACGCCTGCCTGTCTGCTGAGTGCTTGCTCACATTCAGCACCTGCGCACGGTGATGCATCGCGGAAGAAAGTGAGAGGCTTCCTACTGGTTGTGCACAAGGGTGTTTATTGTTCAATACAGGTTCCTACTCTCCTGATGGTGCAGCCCCCATCCCCTCACCCCTCCATTCCCCTCACCCCCACTCACCCTCAATTCACCCTCCCCGGTGCCCTCAGTGATCCTCGATGTGCTTTGCCCTCATAGCTCTATCGCTACATTTAGGTGTCTCCCCAAGATGCACATCTGAGGTGGAGGCAGCCAGCTGCTCACCTCGTCCCGTGGCCTTCGATGGCCCTGGCGCATGTGCTGACCCCGAGACGTGGCCTCATCAGAGGAGTGGAAGGCGGGAGAGCTGTGGCCACCGTCGCCGCTCCGTGGGATGGGCCCGGGTTAGCACTCAGTGCCCCCTCCTCCCAGCCGGTTACTCATAGGCCTCCACATTGGTGACCGCCCTGTCCTCGGCCACCCCGTCACCTCCAGGGCCCATTCCTCGAAGGAGGGCAGGATTCTCAGGCCCGGCACCCCACCGTCAGTCTGGGACCTTTCCTGCCGAATATGGGAGAGCTTTGCCTTTGGAGACACAAGAGGGCATCGTTAGCCACATGCGTGGTTCACAGTTGTTGGGGGGGGGGGGGGGGGTGCGGTGTGAAGGGAGGGTTGGGGTGGAGCTCAATGGGTGGGTGGAGGGAGTGCTGAAAGGGGAGGGGGATGGATGGAAGTTTGGGGATTGCCGGGGTGGAGGGGTGGGGGGGGTGCTCCCTTGGGGGACTGGGGGTGGGACGTTGGTGTCTACTCACCCGTGCTGCCCAGTGTAGGTTGTTGACCTTCTTCCGACACTGGAGGCCAGTCCTCCTGGTCACACTGCCCAAGCTGGCTGCTGCCGCCAGCTTGTCTCAGGCAGCTCGGGCATCTTGTTGGGCACTGGCTGCCTTGTGGATCACCCTCCGGGACCCTCGGGGGAACAGAACATCCCTCTCGGCCTCCACTGCATCCAGGAGCCTCACCGCGTCATCATCCCGAATCCTGGGGCCGCTCTCCTCAGCGCCATTGTTGTGAGCTGGCTGGGATTGGCCGAGCAAATGCAGCCTAAGTGCTGCTCGATCTTGTTAGCGAGGGGCTGGCGACCGTGGTCCCAGCGAATCAGCTGGCGAGTCGGCATTCGGGGAGAGAAGCCCGTGAGGCCTCGTTAAGTGGACCAGCTAACGTTGAATAGCGTTGCCGGCCTTGCTGGGATGGGCACCGGAAAACCCTCGACAATTCCCGCTCGCTACCACACTTAGAAATTTTTCCAGAGAATCGCCCTATGTGTCAATCACTCTAACGGTAGAACCTTGGAGAATCCACACATTCAATGGGGAAGTAACAAACAGGGATTTCTTCACACTTTGTAGCATAGAGAAAAATTAATATCGACACGTGAACTATCACTTAAAATCTGATTTCTGCTGGGTGCTGTCCCGTTATTGGCTGGCATTTAAAATATAATTTTAAATGTGTTTGGATAACAAAGCTGATAAAATAAACTACCGAAAGCTGACTGAAGTAAATTAAGTTAAAGTGCTGGGTAACACATGTAAGTGGGAAGGGACTGTACACTTGAATGAGTTTAAACAATCATATTAATTAAAATAGTCATACTAAGTTGGTAAACTTGGTTGAGTTATAGGTGATTCAGGACATATTTTCCTCTTTGCGCACAGGATAATGTCATGCAGCAAGACGGCTTGATTTTCCATTATTTACTTTAATAGAAAGAAAATCAAATGGGTTGCACTGTGGGTGTGCAAATCTCATATGATTTTCTTCTATGTGTTGCAGCCTGATTGATAGTCATTGCCCAATTGAAATAAGAGAATAATCTGCGCCCTTTTATTTCACCGTGACCCACTTTGTAGCTTTAAAGTTATAAAAATAATGTCTCTGTTCCTTGGTAGCACAGAATTAGCATTTTGCTGAAAAGATAAACATGTTGCTGAAGCTTTTTGTGCTGTACTCATGAGGCCAAATAGGATTGTCCAGGAATCTCGGTCCCCCCCCTCCCCAATCGCTGGTAGCCCAGGTGAGTAATACCCTGCTATGGGGTCACCTAATGCCCCCCTTCTATGCTCCCCTTCATACCCCAAACTCAGACCCTACCCCCTTTCAGGCCCGGTCCCATTTCAGACCCACTCCTTGGAAGTGCCAAGCTGACACTGTCCCCTGGCACCCTGACACTGCTATGACCCCGATCTCCCGGGGACTCCAATGCCGCCCCCCCCCCCCCCCCCCCCCCCCCCCGGTGTGGTCGTCACGACTGGTCTCCGGTGGTGGACATTATGTGGAGATGCCGCCGTTGGACTGGGGTGAGCACAGTAAGAAGTCTTACAACACCAGGTTAAAGTCCAAAAGGTTTGTTTCAAACACGAGCTTTCGGAGCACTGCTCCTTTCTCAGGTGAATGGCGAGGTGCGGTTTTTTGCTGTGGCGCGTTGGAACTGTCGATCGATACCTCTTACGCTGCAGGAAAGGATGTCCTGAAGCGTGGTACATTGGCGAGACCATGCAGACACTGCAACAACAAATGAACGGGCATCGTGCGACAATCACCAGGCAGGAATGTTCCATTCCAGTCGGGGAACACTTCAGCAGTCAAGGGCATTCAGCCTCTGATCTCCGGGTAAGCGTTCTCCAAGGCGGTCTTCAGGACACGCGACAACGCAGAATTGCCGAGCAAAAACTTATAGCTAAGTTCCGCACGCATGAGTGCGGCCTCAACAGGGATCTTGGATTCATGTCGCATTACATCCACCCCCCACCATCTGGCCTGGACTTGCAAAATCCTACCAACTGTTCTGGCTTGAGACAATTCACACCTCTTTAACCTGTGATTATCCCTCTCCCTGGATCTGTAATGATTTGATTACCTGCAAATGCTCGCATTCCAAGCATTGTCCAGCATCTCTGAGTTTGTCTATATAAATGTTTCTGGAACATACCTCTCCAGTCACCTGAGGAAGGAGCTGCGCTCCGAAAGCTAGTGTTTGAAACAAACCTGTTGGACTTTAACCTGGTGTTGTAAGACTTCTTCCGGTGGTGGAGACCAGTGGTGATCCCCGCCGACTTCACACTGCACCGGCAGGGCGAGAATACTGGGAGCCAGGAGAATCCGCCTCAACCATCCCAGCATATTTAAATGGTTGGTAAATGGCAGCACCAGGGGCAGTGTCAGGGTGCCGGTGGCTTTGCCAGGGTACTGCCCGGCATGTCCCTCACCACCCAGGGGCTACCCTCACCTCCGAGCCCCCGGCATGATTATCACGATTGGTTTCTGTTTATGGAAAGCAGTAGTGATTCCCGCCGGCATGACGTCATGCCGCCAGGGAAGGGGACATGCAACAAACCCGGAAGCAATGGCGTAAAAACGTTTTTGAAAGGTAAAATGCCGTCAAATTCATGGTAATCAGATTATCGCCCTCACCAGGGCCGGCTCAAGGCACCGGCAACTCGGGCTGTTGCCCGGGGCGCCATGTGCTTGGGGGCGCCAGAGACTCGGGTCCCGCGCATGCGCAGTTGGGCCGGTGCCAACCAGCGCATGCGCGGTGGCCGCCCGCCCCCAGGGCGGCCCCCCGGCTCGGTCCGCCCCCCCCCGCTCCCCTCGGGTCCGCCCCCCGCCCCGCCCTCGCGTCCGCCCCCCCGCCCCGCCCTCGGGTCCGCCCGCCCCCCGCGTCCGCCCCCCCGCGTGTCCGCCCCCCGCCCCCCCCTCAGGTCCGCCCCTCCTCGGCCCCGCCCCCCCCTCGGGTCCGCCCCTCGGCCCCCCCAGCCACGCCCCCCCCCCGCCCCCCCCCGGCCCCGGCCCTGCCCCCCCCGGCCCCGCCCCCGCCCTCGCCCCCCCCGGCCCCGCCCCCCCCCAAGGGCGCCGAAGTTCAGCTTGCCCGGGGCGCCAGCAACCCTAGAGCCGGCGCTGGCCCTCACCAGGCATGAACATGATTACATCGTCAGCGGGGCCAGGGAAGATCTCAAAGTGAGATCTCAAACTGAGATCTTCCTGGCGCCAATCCTGCTATGGTCCTCTCTCTCGCGCGAGAGTTAACGGCGATAACGGATTAGCACCCCCGGCGAACAGGGCTGGAAGTGAGCCGAATGGCAATATTTGAACGCAGGTTCCATTGTAATTCAATAAGGTTCACTCTGGTATATTCTGGTAACAAGTACCTTATGGACAAGTTAAAAAAAACACAAAAAGATATTACGGACAATTCCACGAGGGCTCCTTTGATGGGTGTTAAGCTCAAATTTGTTACATTCCTGTGCTAGTTGAAAGGGTACGATGTAACCCAATTATAATTAGTTCCTTTAGTTGGATGCATTTGGCCCCAACATTTACAGAGAGGTGAGAGAGATGGGTGGAAATCCTGATGAATTTATGAGCCAGGCCACACTGTATTTTCCTTCATCAATTTCCTGCCTGCCAGCTAGCCAGGCTCCCTACTGCTGACTGAGTTTGAGAACTCTTGGGGATGGTCCAATGCAATCGTGAGAAGGGAATGTTAAAGATCTCTGAAACCAAAAAGAAAATGCTGGAAAATCTGGCAGCACCCGCAGGGAGAGAAAAGAACTAATGAATAACGCTGCCGGTCCTGGTGAGATTTTTCAGCATCTTCTTTTTGGTTTCAAATTCTCGCATCCGCAGTAATTTGCTTTTATCCTGTGTTAAAGACCTCTGCTTTGGGAGAGTGAGAAAGAGACACAGTGAGGACAATATGGGGGAAATTTAGAGGTCAGGGTGGGGTGGAGGGCAGGACATTATGTGATGGGAGGTCGTCAATCGCAGCAGCGAGTAGAGGAGTCACTATCAGTGTGGTAGTCACCACTAGTCGCATATTATATGTATTACGGCACTGCCCGTATATTAAGGGTACAACGGTGAATCCCTGCCTGCAGGCTCCGCCCGGCAGCTGGCATATAAAAGTGTGTGCTCTCCGATGCTGCAGCCATTCTGGTTCCAGCTATAGGAGGCACAACATTTGGCTCAATAAAGCCTCGATTGTTCCACCGTTCTCGTCTTGTGGTAATTGACGGTGCATCAATTTATTGAGCAATATTTTTTAAACGATGGATCTCCGCATCAAGCCTGATCGCCTGCAGCTGAGCCCCCAAGCAACCAACGCTACATCTGCCTTTGACTACTGGCTAGCCTGCTTCGAAAGCTACCTCAGAACAGCCTCTGAAGAACCCTCAGACTCGCAGAAGCTCCAAGTCCTCTATTCACGGGTGAGCCCTGACATTTTGCCCCTCATCCGGGATGCGCCCACCTACTCTGAAGCGATGGAGCTCCTGAAGGGACATTATGTTCGACCAGTGAATCAAGTATATGCCAGGCACCTCCTGGCCACAAGACAGCAACTCCCCGGGGAGTTTCTGGACAATTTCTGGCGTGCCCTGCACATCCTAGGGAGAACTGTGACTGCCAGGCAGTTTCGGCTGTCCAGCACACCAAACTTTTAATTAGAGACGCTTACGTCAAAGGCATGAAGTCTGAGTACGTCCGCCAGCGGCTACTGGAAGGGGGTACGCTCAATCTTGCAGGAACTAGGCAGCTCGCTAATTCATTAGAAGTGGCCTCCCGTAACGTTCAGTCCTACGCCCCCGACCGCACGGCATCCTCGTGGGCATCGTGGGCCCCACCAGCTGCCGACTCCAGCTCACCGCAAGCCTGCGCCGCGCGGCAGCCAGCCAACTCTGGGTAAAGCAAACACCCCCGGCAGTGCTGCCCAGCGCGGAGCGCGACCTGCAACGGGTGTGGGAAGAAAGGACACTTTGCTGCTGTTTGCAAGGCAAGGCTGCACTGCAAGGCATGTGCGCCCCGTGGGCGCCGCCATCTTTGCGGCATTTTGGACTGGGTCTCAGGACCCCTGCTCATCTTGCCGTTCATTACCTGCCGCTACCGCCACCACCGCTGACCAGCCTGGGACCTCCCAGCATCTGCCGCAGCTCGCCTCTATCACCCTGGATCAGTCCCAGCCCCTCAAACTCGCGACCGCGACGACGACGGTGAAGATCGATGGGCACGAGACTACCTGCCTCTTTGACTCCGGGAGCACCGAGAGCTTCATCCACCCCACTACGGTAAGGCGCTGCTCCCTCCCGGTACACCCCGTCACCCAGAAAATCTCCCTGGCCTCCGGATCCTATTCCGTGGAAATCCGGCGATACTGCAGCACGAAGCTCACCGTCCAAGGCGTAGAGTTCAGAAACTTCCGGCTCTACGTCCTCCCCCACCTCTGTGCTGCCCTGTTACTCGGCCTGGATTTTCAGTGCCATCTCCAAAGCCTAACTTTAAAATTCGGCGGACCCCTAACCCCCTCACCATCTGTGCCCTCAGGACCCTTAAGGTCAATCCACGTTCCCTGTTTGCAAACCTCACCCTGGATTGCAAACCCGACGCCACTAGGAGCAGACGGTACAGTGCCCAGGACAGGACCTTCATCAGGTCGGAGGTCCAACGGCTTCTGCGTCATTGAGGCCAGCAACAGCCGTTGGAGAGCTCATGTGGTGGTAGTGAAGACTCGGGAGAAGCACAGGATGGTCATTGACTACAGTCAGACCATCAATTGGTACGCGCAGCTCGACTCGTGCCCCCTCCCTGCATATCTGACATGGTCAATCAGATTGCGCAGTATCGAGTCTTTTCCACAGTAGACTTGAAGTCCGCCTACCACCAGCTCCCCATCCATCCGGAGGACTGCCAATACACTGCATTCGAAGCAGATGACCGCCTCTATCACTTCCTTAGGGTTCCGCGTCACTAATGGGGTCTCGGACTTCCTGCGAGAGATGGACCGAATGGTTGATCGGTACGGACTGCGGGCATCCTTCCCGTACCTAGATAACGTCACTATCTGTGGCCACGATCAGCAGGACAACGACGCAAACCTTCAAAAAATTCCTCCAGACCGCCAAACCCCTTAACCTCACATACAATAAGGAGAAATGTGTGTTCCGCACCAACCGCTTAGCCATCCTTGGCTATATCGTGGAAAATGGAGTCTTCGGGCCCGACCCCGACTGCATGCGCTCCCTACTGGAACTCCCTCCCCCACACTGTCCCAAGGCCCTGAAATGATGCCTGGGGTTTTGCTCCTATTACGCCCAGTGAGTCCCTAATTATGTGGACAAGGCCCGCCCACTGATTCAGTCCACAGATTTCCCCCTGGCGGCTGAGGCCCGCCAGGCCTTCAACCGCATCAAGGCACGCGGTCGACGAGTCCCTCCCCATTCAGGTGGAGAGCAATGCATCGGACGTAGCTCTGGTGGCCACCCTCAACCAGGCGGGCCGGCCCGTGGCCTTCTTTCTCTGCACCCTCCATGCCTCACGAAATTCGGCACTCCTCTGTCGAAAAGGAGGCCCAAGCCATTGTGGAAGCTGTGCGACATTGGAGGCATTACCTGGCTGGCAGGAGATTCACTCTCCTCACTGACCAACAGTTGGTTGCCTTTATGTTTAATAATACACAGCGGGGCAAGATCAAAAATGACAAAATCTTGAGGTGGAGGATCGAGCTCTCCACCTATAATTATGAGATCTTGTACCGCCTGGGTAAGCTCAACGAGCCCCCTGATGCCCTATCCCGCGGTACATGTGCCAGCGCACAATTGGACCGACTCCGGGCTCTCCACTCTGACATCTGCCACCCGGGGGTCACCCGGTTCTTCCATTTTATCAAGGCCGCAACCTGCCCTACTCCATTGAGGAGTTCAGTCTGCGCAGAGTGAAAACCGCACTTATACCGGCCAGATCGAGCGCACCTGGTGAAGGCCCCCCCACCCCTTTGAATGCCTCAGCATGGACTTCAAATGGCCTCAGCATGGACTCAGCAGGGCAGCCTTCCAGACCGTCCCATTCTCCCCCTCCACTGACCTGACGACCTGGCTGACGAGTACTCGCGGTTCCCTTTTGCCATCCCATGCCCCGATATGACTTCTGCCACGGTAATTAAAGCCCTGCACATCATCTTCACTCTGTTCGGTTTCTCCACCTTTATCCACAGCGATCGGGGATCCTCTTTCATGAGCGATGAGCTGCGTCAGTTCCTGCTCAGCAAGGGCATTGCCTCGAGCAGGACGACCAGCTACAACCCTTCTGGAAACGGGCAGGTGGAGAGGGAGAATGGGACGGTCTGGAAGGCCATCCGGCTGGCACTGCAGTCGAAAAATCACCCGGTCTTCCGCTGGCAGGTGGTGCTCCCTGATGCGCTCCACTCCATCCAATCGCTCCTCTGCACCGCGACTAACGAGACCCCTCACAAATGTGTGTTTGCCTTCCCCAGGAAGTCCACCTCCGGGGTCCCGCTTCCAACATGGCTGACAGTTCCTGGACCTGTCCTCCTTCGCAAGCATGTGTGGACCCATAATCGGACCCCTTGGTTGAAAAGGTCCACCTCTTAAATGCAAACCCCCAGCACGCCTAGGTGACATACCCCGATGGGCGCCAGGACACAGTCTCCCCCTGGGACCTGGCACCCGCTGGATCCCCACCCACGACCCCCGACCTGACACTGCCCCCCCCCCCGGTTGCCTCATTTACCCCTGCGCCACTCTCATCCTCCCGCCAGCAAATTTCACCGCAGCCCCCACCCCAGCAGGATCCGTCCTCCCACTGGCTCCCGGAGTCGCAGGTGACCAAGTCGGCGCCCACATCACCACCAGGACTGAGGCGATCGCGGAGGAGGGTCAAGGCCCCCGACAGACTTAACTTGTAATGTATTCCACCACCCCTGCCGGACTCTTTTTTTAACAGGGGGTGAATGTGGTAGTCACCACTAGTGGCATATTATATGTATTGCTGAGAGGCAGTTATCTGTCAGTCACCTGAGGCCTGTTTAGGAGCACAAAGGTGCACATTGTATTCTTTTCTTTGAAGCTTAAATAGTGTAAGTCACCCTGGTTAGCTGAGGTCTGTATAAAAGATAGACAGAAAGCGCACTCAGTAAGCTTTGCGCAAGTCGAGGAGACACAGCCGGAGTGAGGCACATCCAGAGTGGGAAGTTGGAACTTGGTAATTTGGTGCAGTGAGGTAATTCGGTGCAGAGTGGGAGAAGGTGCTTTTTCTCTACTGTTTGGTTCTCTCTCCTTCTTCTGGCCTGTTACTTTTAATCTGCAGGGAGAGAACCAGAGAGCATCTGAGACCCTGGGTGAGTTCTCCCAGTTAGCCAGAGAAGACACAGCCAGAGTGAGGCACAACCAAGAGTGAGTTTGGGAATTTGAAGCTAGGTGGGGAGGAGGTGCTTTTTAACCCTGGTAAGTGACTGGTAAGTAGTTTTTCTTTTCATTGTCTAATTTATTTACTTGTTCTTTAGTTTTTTCAAATTGTTGTTGTATAAGTTTACCTAAGGTTTAAGACATGGCAGGAGATCCCAGACCTGTGTCATTCTCCTCGTGTGCGATGTGGGAGCTCAGGGACACGTCCACTGTCCCTGGCTCCTTCTCAGTGCAAGAAGTGTGTTCAGTTGCAGCTCCTGTTAGACCGCTTGATGGCTCTGGAGCTGCGGATGGACTCACTTTGGAGCATCCACGATGCTGAGGACGTCGTGGATAGCACGTTTAGCGAGTTGGTCACACCACAGGTGAAAGTTACTGAGGGAGATAGAAAATGGGTGACCAAAAGACAGAGCAAGAGTAGGAAGGCAGCACAGGTGTCCCCTGCGGTCATCTCCCTGCAAAACAGGTATACTGCTTTGGATACTGTTGAGGGAGATGGCTCACCAGGGGAAGGCAGCATCAGCAAGGTTCATGGCACCGTGGCTGGCTCTGCTGCACAGCAGGGCAGGAAGAAGAATGGCAGGGTCTATAGTGATAGGGGACTTTATCGTAAGGGGAATAGACAGGCGGTTCTGTGGACGCAATCGAGACTCCAGGATGGTATGCTGCCTCCCTGGTGCAAGGGTCAAGGATGTCTCGGAGCGGCTGCAGGACATTCTGGGGGGGAGGGTTAACAGCCAGCTCTTGTGGTGCACATAGGCGCAAACGATATAGGTAAAAGAACGGGATGAGGTCCTACAAGCTGAATTCAGAGAGTTAGGAGTTAAACTAAAAAGTAGGACCTCAAAAGGTAGTAATCTCAGGATTGCTACCAGCGCCACAAGCTAGTCAGAGTAGGAATGTCAGGATGGATAGGGATGAATGCGTGGCTCGAGAGATTGTGCAAGAGGGAGGGATTCAAATTCCAAGGGCATTGAAACCAGTTCTGGGGGAGGTGGGACCAGTACAAACCGGACGGTCTGCACCTGGGCAGGACTGGAACCGATGTCCTGGGGGGGTTGCTACAGCTGTTGGGGAGGGTTTAAACTAATGTGGCAAGGGGATGGGAACCGATGCAGGAGGTTGGAAGGTAGTAAAATGGACAGAAGCAAAAGGAAGTAAGGGGGAAAGTGTAAGGCAGAGAAGCCATAGTCAAAAATCAAAAAGGGCGACAGTACAAGGTACAGTGACTGAGGGGAGCTCAGTGAATAGGCCCAGTAATACTAAAAGGAATAAAACGGGTAGTAAAACCATTAATGGTAAGCGATGCGGCAGGTTGTTACATGAAGATGTGGGTTCAACGACAAGGAAAATTAGGCAAAAGTTAAGAGGGAATATAACTTAGGAGAGTTTACTGATCGAGGTGTTAAGATTCAAAACAGAGGTAAAAAAGCCAACATAAGTGTACTTTACCTGAATGCTCGTAGTATTCGGAATAAGGTAAATGAGTTGATGGCACAAATCATCGTGAATGACTATGATTTAGTGGCCATGACTGAAACATGGTTAAAGGATGGTCACAACTGGGAGTTAAATATCCGAGGGTATCAAACTATTCGGAAGGACAGAGTGGATGGTAAGGGAGGCGGTGTAGCTCTGTTATTTAAGGATGACATCCGGGCAATAGTAAGGGATGATATCGGTGCTATGGAGGATAAGGTTGAATCCATTTGGGTGGAAATCAGGAAAAATAAGGCGTAAAAGTCAGTGATAGGAGTAGTCTATAGGCCACCAAATAGTAACATTATGGTGGGGCAGGCAATAAACAAAGAAATAACGGATGCATGTAGAAATGGTACAGCAGTTATCATGGGGGATTTTAATCTACATGTCGATTGGTTTAACCAGGTCGGTCAAAGCAGCCTTGAGGAGGAGTTTATAGAATGTATCCGCGATAGTTTCCTAGAACAGTATGTAATGGAACCTACGAAGGAACAAGCGGTCCTAGATCTTTTCCTGTGTAATGAGACAGGATTGATTCATGATCTCATAGTTAGGGATCCTCTCGGAAGGAGCGATCACAATATGGTGGAATTTAAAATACAGATGGAGGGTGAGAAGGTATAATCAAATACTCGTGTTTTGTGCTTAAACAAAGGAGATTACAATGGGATGAGAGAAGAACTAGCTAAGGCAGACTGGGAGCAAAGACTTTATGGTGGAACAGTTGAGGAACAGTGGAGAACCTTCCAAGCGATTTTTCACAGTGCTCAGCAAAGATTTATACCAACAAAAAGGAAGGACGGTAGAAAGAGGGAAAATCGACCGTGGATATCTAAGGAAATAAGGGAGAGTACCAAATTGAAGGAAAAAGCATACAAAGTATACAAAGTGGCAAAGATTAGTGGGAGACTAGAGGACTGGGAAATCTTTAGGGGGCAACAGAAAGCTACTAAAAAAGCTATAGAGAAGAGTAAGATAGATTATGAGAGTCAACTTGAATATAAAAACAGATAGTAAAAGTTTCTACAAATATATAAAACAAAAAAGAGTGGCTAAGGTAAATATTGGTCCTTTAGAGGATGAGAAGGGAGTTTTAATAATGGGAGATGAGGAAATGGCTGAGGAACTGAACAGGTTTTTTGGGTCGGTCTTCACAGTGGAAGACACAAATAACATGCCAGCGACTGATAGAAATGAGGCTATGACAGGTGAGGACCTTGAGATGATTGTTATCACTAAGGAGGTAGTGATCGGCAAGCTAATGGGACTAAAGGTAAACAAGTCTCCTGGCCCTGATGGAATGCATCCCAGAGTGCTAAAAGAGATGGCTAGGGAAATTGCAAATACACTAGTGATAATTTACCAAAGGTCACTAGACTCTGGGGTGGCCCCGGTGGATTGGAAATTAGCAAACGTGACACCACTGTTTAAAAAAGGAGGTAGGCAGAGAGTGGGTATTTACAGGCCAGTGAGCTTAACTTTGGTAGTGGGAAGATGCTGGAATCTATCATCAAGGAAGAAATAGCGAGGCATGTGGATAGAAATTGTCCCATTGGGCAGACGCAGCATGGGTTCATAAAGGGCAGGTCGTGCCTAACTAATTTAGTGGAATTTTTTGAGGACATTACCAGTGCAGTAGATAATGGGGAGCCAATGGATGTGGTATATCTGGATTGCCAGAAAGCCTTTGACAAGGTGCCACACGAAAGGTTGCTGCATAAGATAAAGATGAATGGCATCAAGGGCAAAGTAGTAGCATGGATAGAGGATTGGTTAATTAATAGAAAGCAAAGAGTGGGGATTAATGGATGTTTCTCTGGTTGGCAATCAGTAGCTAGTGGTTTCCCTCAGGGATCAGTGTTGGGCCCACAATTGTTCACAATTTACATAGATGATTTGGAATTGGGGACCAAGGGCAATGTGTCCAAGTTTGCAGGCGATACTAAGATGAGTGGTAAAGCGAAAAGTGCAGAGGATACTGGAAGTCTGCAGAGGGATTTGGATAGGTTAAGTGAATGGGCTAGGGTCTGGCAGATGGAATACAATGTTGACAAATGTGAGGTTATCCATTTTGGTAGGAATAACAGCAAACGGGATTATTATTTAAATGATAAAATATTAAAACATGCTGCTGTGCAGAGAGACCTGGGTGTGCTAGTGCATAAGTCGCAAAAAGTTGGTTTACAGGTGCAACAGGTGATTAAGAAGGCAAATGGAATTTTGTCCTTCATTGCTAGAGGGATGGAGTTTAAGACTAGGGAGGTTATGCTGCAATTGTATAAGGTGTTAGTGAGGCCACACCTGGAGTATTGTGTTCAGTTTTGGTCTCCTTACTTGAGAAAGGATGTACTGGCACGGGAGGGTGTGCAGAGGAGATTCACTAGGTTAATCCCAGAGCTGAAGGCGCTGGATTACGAGGAGAGGTTGAGTAGACTGGGACTGTACTCGTTGGAATTTAGAAAGATGAGGGGGGATCTTATAGAAACATATAAAATTATGAAGGGAATAGATAGGATAGATGCTGGGCAGGTTGTTTCCACTGGTGGGTGAAAGCAGAACTAGGGGGCATAGCCTCAAAATAAGGGGAAGTAGATTTAGGACTGAGTTTAGGAGCAACTTCTTCACCCAAAGGGTTGTGAATCTATGGAATTCCTTGCCCAGTGAAGCAGTAGATGCTGCTTCATTAAATGTTTTTAAGATAGTTTTTTGAAGAATAAAGGGATTAAGGGTTATGGTGTTCGGGCCGGAAAGTGGAGCTGAGTCCACAAAAGATTAGCCATGATCTCAGTGAATGGCGGAGCAGGCTCGAAGGGCCAGATGACCTACTCCTGCTCCCAGTTCTTATGAAAGCTCTTGATGAAGTCCACATAAGAGGTCAGTGTGCAAAATTAAAGTGCATGGGATTAGAATTTGTTTGCAGGCAAGTAAAAGAGATAAATGGGTCTTTTTCAAAGTGGTAAGAGGTGACTATTGGGGCCCCGTAGGTTTCAGTGCTTGGGCCCCAGCTATTCATATTAAATTAAATTTAAATCAGGATCCCACTTTGCAGCCTGACTGAAATACGTTAATGAAGTGCTGTGGCTTTCCAGCAGGACACACCCACACAAACCCAATAGAAATGGTGCCATGACCTTACGCTGTAGGGAGTGGGGATGTGTTTTCTGTTTTGACATTTAACGGCCCAAACCTCTCCTGCCTCTCATGGGGGTGGGGGGGGGGGGGGGGGGGGGGGGGGGGGGGGGGGGGGGGGGGCATTAAGGTGGTTGAGCTCAGTTGGCTGGAGAACTGGGCCGGTATTCTCCCCTACCCGGCGGGGCAGGGGTTCCGGAGTGGCGAGAACCCCCTTTAGGGGCTAGGCCCGCGCCGGAATGGCTCCCGCTCCGCCAACCGGCACGAACGGCCTTTGGTGCCACGCCGACCGGCGTCGGGGCTGGCCGAAAAGCCTTTACCGGTCGGCGTGAGTCCGCTCATGCGCCGGAGCGTCAGCGGCCGCTGACGTCACCCCGACGCATGCGCGGTGGAGGGGGTCTCTTCCGCCTCCGCCATGGTGGAGGCCGTGGCGGCGGCGGAAGAAAAAGAGTGCCCCCATGGCACAGGCCCGCCCGCCGATTGGTGGGACCTTATCGCAGGCCAGGCCACCGTGGGGGCAGCCCCCCGGGGTCAGATCGCCCCTCGCCCCCTGCCCAGGACCCCGGGGCCCGTTCCCACCACCTGCTCCCGCCGGCACAGAGGTGGTTTAAACCATGCCGGCGGGAGAGGCCTGACAGCGGCGGGACTTCGGCCCATCGCGGGCCAGAGAATCGTCGCGAGGGGCCCGCCGACCGGCGCGCCATGATTCCCGCCCCCGCCGATTCCCGGGTGGTGGTGAATTTGGGCGGGATTTACAACGGCCCCGGGCGATTCCCCGACCCTGCGGGGGGTCGGAGAATTCCGCCCCTGGTTTGTGATGCAGAGCGAGGCCAACAGACACAGGTTCAGTTCCTGTTGCAGCTGAGATTATTCTCAATCTTGCCCCCCATCTGTGGTGTGGTGATCATCAGGTTAAATCACCACCAGTCAGCTCTTCCCCCTCAAAAGGGAAAGCAGTCGATGGTCATGGGACTATGGTGACTTTACTATTAGAGGGCATTTTTAGGTGCGGTTAGTGTGTGTCAAATATAATAATCTTTATATTGTCGCAAGTAGGCTTACGTTAACACTGCAATGAAGTTACCGTGAAAAGCTCCTAGTCGCCACATTCCGGCGTCTCTTCGGATACACAGAGGGAGAATTCAGAATATCTAATTCACCTAACAAGCACGTCTTTCGGGGCTTCTGGGAGGGAACCGGAGCACCCGGAGGGAACCCACATAAATACAGGGCGAACATGCAGACTCTGCACAGACAGTGACTGAAGCCAGTAATCGAACTTGGGACTCTGGCACTGTGAAGCAACAGCGCTATCGTGGAAAAATGAACCATATTTTTCATTATTTGGCAACATTTGACAAACATTTTTGCACACAGTAATATGACTGCTGTAAACAGTTTTCAGTGATAAAAATAATTCTTGTGCAATGCATTATGAAGTTTTATGAAGCCTCCGGTTGACCTTTAGTAAAACCTGTAAACGTTTCAAAGTTTATACAGGATTCCAACCATGGCTGTGAAATTATGAAGGGCTCTTTTATTCACGCAGTGGGAGACTGGTAGGTACCCAACAAATAGTTCAAACTCTGCTTAGCACGATAGTAACAAGTTATACTCATATCGAGCCCTTTGAACTTCATGAAATGTCCCAAGTTGCTTCACAGAAACATAAACACAGATACAGTTGATGAGTCGATTAGTTTAGCACCTTTTGAGTAGAGGGAAAGCCCGTGCAAAGTTTCAGGACCTGGGTATCTTGTTCAACTATTGATATTGATATTATAGATGAACAATTCCATAAACTGATTACTTGCTTCATCCAAATAATTATATTAATTTAGTATTCTGCAGCAAAACATTGTAAATTATTTTGGTTCTTCTCTTTGCAAACTTTGTTCAAGGAAAGGTCAATGGGTGGTCATTTTAACCATGGCCATCTGGCAGAATCTCATGGACTCAGACGGGCAGCCCACCCAAGTTTACTTTCCAGTAGGAAATACCTAGTAACGTTTCACCATTTCAGGAATTGAGTGATGTGAAGTTGATTGTAGGTGGAGCCGGGATGGCCGTGAGTGCCTGGCATCAGCCCAGCCCCGACTCCCTGGCCGATGAGCCGCTCTGGGTGCGTGGGAGTAGCCTCTCCCTGATTCCTTGGCTTTGTACAGGGGGTATGGACAGGACGAGCTGGACCTGGCTCGCTCCGCGTCCCTGGAGGGACACTACACCAGCACCCAGCCCATGGGGCTCTTCTGATCATTCAGCCCCCACACTCCTTTCACTCGCCTGGTCAAGAGAAACAAAGCCTCTTCTCCCCTCTCTATCCACATCGAGGCGTTTGATGGCCTGGAACAGCTCCCAGACCAGACCTTGGTTGCTGCTATCAACCAACACTGGTTGATGAAGGAAGGAGTGAGCAGGATCCCAGTCAGAGAGGGCAGGGTCCCAGGTTCTTTATCCCACCTGGTAAGAACAGATTTTGAAATTAACATCAACTTTATTCTCAAGTTTTGCTCACCTTGTGCTCTCTGAAGGAAAATGCTGTTGATATCTAAACACTGGGCTGTGCCCTAATACCATGTGGATGCAGAGTCCTCAGATCCAATCATCCCAAATAATATGCCTTTGCACAACTGGACTCCCTTTTATTAAAAAAAACTTTTCTAAAAGTGAAAGTTCATACTACTTGGTTCTGGAAAGAATATTTAAATAATTATCTTTGAAGTGGGAAACAACAGAATTTGAGTTTAAAGGTTTCACATTTTTAACGCAATATAAAATGGAATTTTTAAACTGTTTTCAGAAACCTGACTTTCTCTGCGCCTTATATTGTAGTCCGGCTTGAAGTTAGACACATGAGTGAACATCTATCTGCACAGGTTACTTTTTACGAAGCTTTTCAAACTACTTATAAATGTTTACATTGTCACGTTTAGCAATGGAGATCCGAGTGGACAACTTCCATTAATTCTTGAGGGGTGAACTTTGGCGAAAACAGACTGATAACTATTTAGCATTTGAAATGCAAATGTCATGGGGGTGCAGAAATGAAGGTGAGCGCGGGGCCCCACAAGATGCGAGTCCATCACTGTCTCCTTTCCTACGTCTGTCACTCCATGCTACATTCTGTCCCTGTGCTGATGCGACTGCCAGGTGTTATTTCTGTCTCACCCTGTTCTTCCCGTGTCTCTCTTTCTGTCCATCATTCCATCATTCTCCTGTGTCCCTCTCGATTCATGCTTCACTTTAGGCCCACAGTTCTCCTTTTGTGTCTTCATCTGTATAACTTCTCTATTCCTGGCATGCCTCCTCATACATCTCCGTGTTTACCCCCAGCTAGTATGTGTGGCCTTGTTCCTAATATCTCTGGATTCTTGAGATGTTGGGGTACAGCAGAAATTGTAATCATAACAAATCATGAGATCAAATTTAAATTCACATACATAAATCCGGAATAAAAAGCTAGTATTGCAATGGTGATTGTTTGGCATAAAAATCCCTAAGAGGCATTCGTGAAGGGCCTGTCCTGTGCTGCATTGTCTTTGTTCTCTGCAGAGGCTCACCACTGCCTTCTGAATGGCAATGAGGGATTGGCAGTAAATGCCAGCTCTGCCAGTGACACCACATTTTGAGATTGAATTTTAAAAAAGGTTCGGCAGGGCGGCACGGTGGTTAGCACTGTTGCCTCACGGCGCCCAAGACCCAGGTTTGATCCGGGCCCCGGCTCACTGTCCGAGTGGATTTTGCACATTCTCCCCATATCTTATAGAATCATAGAATTTACAGTGCAGAAGGAGGCCATCCGGCCCATCGAGTCTGCACCGGCTCTTGGAAAGAGCACCCTACCCAAGGTCAACAACTCCCCCTATCCCAATAACCCAGTAACCCCACCCAACACTAAGGGCAATTTTGGACACTAAGGGCAATTTAGCATGGCCAATCCACCTAACCTGCACATCTTTGGACTGTGGGAGGAAACCGGAGCACCCGGAGGAAACTCACACACACACACGGGGAGGATGTGCAGACTCCGCACAGACAGTGACCCAAGCCGGGAATCGAACCTGGGACTCTGGAGCTGTGAAGCAATTGTGCTAACCACTATGCTACCGTGCTGCCCTTGTGGGCACCTGTGTGGGTTTCGGCCCCACAACCCAAAGATGTGCAGAGTACGTGGATGGGCCATGCTAAATTGCCCCTTAATTGGAATTTATTTTAAAAAGATTAGGCTAGAGTGGATGGAAAGAGAGAGAGAGAGAGACCAGGGGCGTGATTCAGCGATGGCATTCCACCCGCCGCGGATTGGAGCCTGCCGGGTGAAGAGCGGGAAAGACCAAAATCAAGATTCGTGCCGGGCACGAACCATTTTGCGATTCATCCGGTTCACTCCCGATGGCGTGTTCCGGATCTTGTCCAAAAATGGCGAGAGTATAGTTAACCCTAATTTACATTCATTTCAATTTAATTAACAAGATTGAAGTCAAATGCAGCGGCCTCCCAAGGGTTAACTGACTTCCCAGTGGGAAGCTATGCGGGTGTCAAATCAACAGATGCTCCAAAGAAACCATAATAAACAGTTCCAACTTGTTCATCAGAATTAGCAGTAACTACCTCAGTCAAATGAACCTAATTTGTTTGAACACTCCGTTATTAAACTTACAAGTCATAACTCACCAGGAGCTTTTCTAGTAGCGAGTTGTTAGTTCCGCTCATATGTTGATTGTTCCAGATTCAATACCATATTCCTTTTCCATCAGTAATGTTATTACACAGTTGTAAAGTGATCCTGTCAGCTTCTCAAAATGTACATAACAATAATAATCTTTATTTTCACAAGTAGGCTTATAGTAACACTGCAATGAAGTTACTGGGAAAAGCCCCTAGTCACCACATTCCGGCATCTGTTCGGGTACACGGAGGGAGAATTCAGAATGTCCAAATTACCTAACAGCACGTCTTTCGGGACTTGTGGGAGGAAACCGGAGCACCCAGAGGAAACCCACGCAGACACAGGGAGAACTTGCAGACTCCGCACATACAGTGACCCAAGCCGCGAATCGACCCTGGGACCCTGGAGCTGTGAAGCAACAGTGCTACCCACTGTGCTACCACGCTGCCCATGAACAAAAGTGAAGTGTTCACTTGAGAAAAGCATTTTTCTCACCGTCCTGGACAAGCAGCCTGCTTGATTGGCACCACATCCACCACCTTCAACATTCAATCTCTTCACTGCTGATACAAAATGGCAGCAGTGTGTACCATTTACAAGATGCACTTCAGCAACTCATCAAGGCTTTCATTTTTTCAAGGCTCCTTCATCAGCACTTATTAATTATTGAATTTAATGTTTAATGTTAATTTTTGTATTTGGTTGCTCTCAGTCTTCCTTAACTCTATTCATATCCTGAGCCATATCTCCTTACTGTGTCAATATTTTGACATATTGCAAATATTATCATTAGCAGAGAGATGCAGGGGCAATTTAGACTTTATGCTATAATGTGAAATGGGTGGTAGTGAATCAGGCAGCCAGCCTATTTTACATCTCTCCCAGTTTTTACTTTTCCCTTTAAGTCAATAGGTAAAGGATAGAACTAGAGCCAATCTTTACACCATATCATATTTATTTAACACTTTATCTCCTGACACCCAACTGGAACAGAAAGTCAGCACACACTGCATTCGCTAATGCGTAAGGGGTTCCTCGCACCGCTGACGCATTGTTGTGGGAATCACGTTGAACACTCAGCAGCAGCTTGCTGCCTCCTGTTCCCCCCTACCTGCTCCTGACCCCTTGTTGCCATTCACTCATCACTTTTCTTGCAACTCCGCTTGCTCCTCCACTTTGCCCATCACCTACCTCCTACACCTTGGTCGTCTCGCTCACCCACTCCTTTCCTGAGCACTCGGTGCCTCGCTCATGGTGGACTGTAGGCAGCGAGAAAGCAGGATGCAGTGAGTGAGACAGCTCGCAGGACCGTGAGGTCAAATCGCAATTTTAAAACATCCAATCCCAACATTTTAAATTGGTGTTCTGGGGATCAATATTCCGTGAAAACTGCAATCCTTAACTGTGGTATAAGGCTGTCAGGGTGAGATCACACAGCATTTAACACTGTGCATCGCATAATCATCTGAAAACAAAACACATTTTATTGACGTTGCACTTGTTTTTTTTTGAAAAATATTTTATTGAGGCATTTATTGCAATGACTTAGAGCAAACTTTTGAGATTGGCTAATTGGAATTTGAGTTCCCTGATGCGTGGGCCCATCAGGGTGTGGTGATACAACCACTGTATATATGTGTGCCTGCAGTAGGGGGATGTATGGCTGTACCTGTAATACCGGTTTCTCCGGTAAGCCCCTGCCGGCTAGCTCCACCCACAGGGAGCTTGTGTATAAATATGCGCTAGCTTCACTGAGGTACTATTCTACAGCTACCGCCGGAGGAATAACATCTCACAGCAATAAAGCCTCTCTTGTACTTCACTCGAGTCTTTGTGTACAATTGTTAACGCCACAATTTATTGCTGTGAGATTTTCCTTACACCATGGACATCAGGATTAAACCTGACCGCCTGCAGCTGGATCCGCAGTCGCCCCACGCCAAGAAAGACTTCATTCACTGGCTTGCAATCTTCGAGGCCTACATCTCTTCCCCCGACGCAGGCTCAAAAACGACAGGTTCTTTACTCAAGACTCAGCTCCAGTGCCTTTCCGCTAATTCGAGATGCGCCTGACTACGCCAGGGCCATGGAACTGCTCAAGGAAAACTATGCACAGTCGACGAACACCCTGTTTGCGAGACATCTGCTCTCTACCCGCGTCCAACAGTCGGGTGAGTCGATTGAGGACTTCTGGAGGGCCCTTATACCTCTGGTACGAGACTGCGACTGCCGGGCCCTCACAGCCATGGAACACTCTGACTTACTCATGCGGGATGCCTTTGTTACAGGCATTGCATCGGACCCCATCCGGCAACGACTGCTGGAAGGGGCAGCCCTCGATCTCGCGGCTGCAAAGACTCTGGCGCTATCAATGACGGCCGCCTCCCATAGTGCACAATCCTACCCCGCTAGCCACTTGGCCCACCCGTCCTACCCCTCGTGGACCCCGCAAACGGCCCCCCAGGCCCACCCGTCCTACCCCTCGTGGACCCCGCAACCGGCCCCCCCCAGCAGCCGCCCCCGCGCACTACGCCTGCGCTGCTTGCCACACCGCGCACCCCGGGGATTCCCGATGCTACTTCTGTGGTCAGCAGAAGCATCCCCGCCAGCGCTGCCCGGCCCGCACCGCGACCTGCAAAGCTTGTGGCAAGAAAGGCCACTTTGCAGCGGTGTGTCAGTCCCGGACGGTTGCCGTTATCGTGCCCGCATTCCCCCCCTCGCCTCAGCCGATCGCACAATGGGCCCTGCCGTTCGCTGCCCCCGACCCCACATGCGATCAGTGGGCACGGCCATCGTTCGCCGCCCCTGCCATGTGCGCACCATGGGCGCCGCTATCTTCACCCCCCCCGCCTCCATGGGCGCCGCCATCTTGTCCCGCCCCCACAATGTGCGCTCCATGGGTGCCGCCATTTTGTCCGCCGACATCTTCTTCCTCACAGGTACTCCAGACGCCGCCATTTTGTCCTCCCCTCGGGACGGGACCACGGGACCCGGGTTGCTGCCGCTACTCGGCGGACACGTCAGCCAATCGCTTGCTACTCGCCTCCGTTACGCTCAACCAGTCCCTGTCCTCACAACCTGGCACCCTCTTCCACAATGGTGCTCGTCAATGGCCACGTGACCTCCTGCCTCATTGACTCCGGGAGCACCGAGAGCTTCGTCCACCCGGACACGGTCAGGCGCTACTCCCTTGCGGTCCACCCCGCCAACCGGCAGATCTCCCTAGCCTCCGGTTCCCACTCTGTCCCGATCCGGGGCTCCTGCCTGGTTAAACTTACTGTACAGAGTGTGGAATTCGACCGTTTCCGCCTGTACATTCTCCCCAACCTCTGCGCGCCACTCTTACTAGGCCTGGACTTTCAATGCAACCTCCAGAGCCTCACCCTCAAATTCGGCGGACCCCTACCTCCCCTCACCGTTTGCGGCCTCGCGACCCTCAAGCTCGAGCCTCCCTCCCTCTTTGCCAATCTGACCGCAGATTGCAAGCCCGTCGCCACCAGGAGCAGACGGTACAGCACCCAGGACAAGGCCTTCATCAGGTCCGAAGTCCAGCGGCTGCTTCGGGAGGGTATCATCGAGGCCAGCAACTGCCCTTGGGGAGCCCAGGTGGTAGTGGTTAAAACTGGGGAGAAGCACAGGATGGTCGTGGACTACAGCCAGACCATCAATCGGTACACGCAGCTTGATGCGTACCCCACCCCTTGCATATCCGATATGGTCAATCAGATTGCACAGTACCGGGTCTTCTCTACAATTGACCTGAAATCCGCCTACCACCAGCTCCCCATCTGTAAATCGGACCGTCCCTACACTGCCTTCGAGGCGGACGGTCGCCTGTACCAATTTCGTAGGGTTCCCTTCGGCGTCACAAACGGGGTCTCGGTATTTCAACGAGAAATGGACCGAATGGTTGACCGGTACAGACTGCAGGCCACGTTTCTGTACTTAGACAATGTCACCATCTGCGGCCACGACCAGCAGGACCATGATGCCAACCTTGCTAAATTCCTCCACACTGCATCCCTCCTTAACCTCACGTATAGCAAGGAGAAGTGTGTGTTCCGCACAGGCCGTTTGGCCATCCTCGGCTACGTAGTCTAAAACGGACTACTGGGGCCCGACCCCGACCGCATGCGCCCCCTCAAGGAGCTCCCCCTCTCCCACTGCCCCAAGGCTCTCAAACGCTGCCTGGGGTTCTTTTCTTACTACGCCCAGTGGGTCCCACAATACGCGGACAAGGCCCGCCCACTAATCTAGTCCACACATTTTCCCCTCAAGGCCGAGGCACAACAGGCCTTCGCCCGTATTCGCTCTGACATAGCCAAGGCCGGGATGCACGCAGTAGACGAGACACTGCCTTTCCAAGTAGAGATCGACGCTTCAGATGTCGCCCTTGCCGCCACACTGAATCAGGCAGGCAGACCCGTGGCATTCTTTTCCCGCACCCTCCACGCCTCCGAAATTTGACACTCCTTTTGTTAAAGGAGGCCCAGGCAATTGTTGTAGCGTCACTGGAGGCATTACCTGGCCGGCAGGAGATTCACTCTCCTCACTGATCAACGGTCGGTAGCCTTCATGTTCAACAACACGCAGCGGGGCAAGATCAAAAATGACAAAATCTTGCGGTGGAGAATCGAGCTCTCCACCTATAACTACGAGATCTTGTATCGCCCCGGCAAGCTCAACGAGCCGCCAGACGCCCTCTCCCGAGGTACATGTGCCAGCGCACAAGTGAACCAGCTCCGTGCCTTGCACGAAAGCCTTTGCCATCCGGGGGTCACTCGTTTGTACCACCTAGTCAAAGCCCGCAATCTGCCCTACTCCGTCGAGGAAGTACGGACAGTCACCAGAGACTGCCAGATCTGTGCGGAGTGCAAGCCGCACTTCTACCGGCCAGACCGCGCGCGCCTGGTGAAAGCGTCCCGCCCCTTTGAACGCCTCAGCGTAGATTTCAAAGGGCCCCTCCCCTCCACTGACCGCAACACCTACATCCTTAGTGTGGTCGATGAATTTTCTAGGTTCCCCTTCGCCATCCCATGCCCGGATATGCCGTCTGCCACTGTCATCAAGGCCCTCGACTCCATATTCGCTCTGTTCGGTTTCCCCGACTATATCTACAGTGACAGGGGATCCTCATTCATGAGCGATGAGCTGCGTCAGTTCCTGCTCAGCAGGGGTATCGCCTCCAGCAGGACGACCAGTTACAACCCCCGGGGAAACAGGCAAGTAGAGAGGGAGAACGGGACGGTATGGAGGGCCGTCCAGCTGGCCCTATGGTCCAGGAACCTCCCAGCCGCTCGCTGGCAGCAGGTCCTCCATGACGCGCTCCATTCCATTCGGTCACTACTGTGCACCACGACTAACAGTACACCACATGAACATGTTTTGGCCTTCCCTAGGAAGTCTACATCCGGGGTGTCGCTCCCGACTTGGCTCACGACTCCGGGCCCAGTCCTTCTCCGTAGGCATGTCAGGCACCACAAGACGGAACCTCTGGTGCACAAAGTACGCCTGCTCCACGCCAACCCCCAGTATGCCTATGTGGAGTTCCCCGATGGCTGCCAGGACACAGTCTCACTCAGGGACCTGGCTCCCTCAGGTGCCGATCCCACGCCCTTTTCCCCCCCCGCGCCACCCTCCTTTTCCCCAGCGCCCCCGTATTCGTCCCCACCAGGTCCATCCCTCGTCCCCATGCCCATACTGGAGGACACGGAAGATTCCAGCTCGCTCTCGGAGTCATCCCGCCACTGGCCAGCACCAACACCGTCAGCACCTGTACCGTCGGCACCAACACCGCCTGGGCCGACGTCGCCACCACAGCTACGCCGATCACAACGGAACGTTCGACCGCCGACTCGGCTCAACCTGTGACCTGCTGACCGGATGGACTCTTGGTTTTCTGTTGTTTGGACCTTTTGTACATAGATCACCTTTTGTATTATAGTTACATGTCACCCCCGCCGGACTCATTTTTACAGGGGGCAAATGTGGTGATACAACCACTGTAGATATGTGTGCTTGCAGTAGGGGGATGTATGGCTGTACCTGTAATACAGGTTCCTCCGGTAAGCCCCTGCCGGCTAGCTCCGCCCACAGGGAGTTTGTGTATAAATATGCGCTAGCTTCACTGAGATACTATTCTACAGCTGCCGCCGGAGGAATAGCATCTCACAGCAATAAAGCCTCTCTTGTACTTCACTCGAGTCTTTGTGTACAATTGTTAGCACCACACAGGGAACCTCTTCTTTGTATGTAACAGGGAGTGTCAGATCCTCTGCACTCCCTGTGTAAACAGCAAGCTGAATGTACATGGGCGTATTGCTGTTGGTTTTGTTAATAAAAGGGATTCTGGTGAATGGGACGTCTGCCTCCGTGAACTTATTACATTTATATTATAAATTATGACAGAATGAAGAACCACACATCAAGAAAAACAAAACCCAGCAAACATGGCTTACATAAACAACACCCCAACAACAATTCCCCACCAACCTACCCCCACCTTACCTAACGCCCCCTGCCTCCCCTTTTTAATGCCCCCCCCCCCCCGCCCCCTGCCCCTGTTGAAAGATTAGTCATTTCAAAAGAAATCAATAAACGGCTGCCACCTCCGGGCAAACCCTAAAACGCTAGCATTGAGCTCCTCATGGCGAATATAATCTTCTCAAGCCTGAGAAACCCAGCCAGGTCACACACCCACACTCCCAACTTCGGGGGCTCTGAGAGCCTCCATGCTAGCAAGATCCACCTCCGGGCTACCAGGGAGGCAAAGGCCAAGCCATCGGCCTCTCTCGCCCCCTGGACCCCCGGGTCTTCGGACACACCAAAAATCGCCATCTCTGGATCCGGGACCACCCTTACCTTCAGGACCTCCAACAAACCCCTGCCAGAATCTCCCAAGCTTTGGACATGCCCAAAACATATGGACATGATTTCCGGGTCCACCCGCACAATGCCCACACCTACCTATTCTCCACCCCTTCAAAAAATATGCTCATCTGGGCCATAGTCATATGTGCCCTGTGAACCACCTTAACTTGTATAACGCTAAGCCTAAAACACGACAAGGGTGCATTTACTTGCCTCAGGGCGTCCTCCCATAACCCCATTTGGAGTATTGTGAGCAGTTTTGGGCCACATATCTAAGGAAAGATGTGCTGGCCTTGGAATGATCCCTGGAATGAACAGCTTGTCATATGAGGAACGGTTGAGGATGCTGGGCCTGTAATCTTTGGAATTTAGAAGGATGAGGGGGGATCTTATTGTAACTTACAGGATACTGCGAGGCCTGGATAGAGTGGACATGGAGAGGATGTTTCCACTTGTCGGAAAATCTAGAATCAGAGGACACCATCTCAGACTAAAGGGACGATCCTTTAAAACAGAAATGAGGAGGAATTTCTTCAGCCAGAGGGTGGTGAATCTGTGGAACTCTTTGCCGCAGCAGGCTGCGGAGGCCAAATCACTGAGTGTCTTTAAGACAGAGATAGATAGGTTCTTGATTAAAAAGGGGATCAGGGGTAATGGGTGTTGTGTTATGCTTCTTCATGTAGCATAAGCTGCTTCCTTGATGTATACTCTGACAAAGGAAGGTTCAGACTTGGAGATAGGTTTAACACATTTATTGAACAGTTAACAATTCTCCTACTTGAGTTCGACTCTCCTGCTAATCTTTTTTTTTTATAAATTTAGATTACCCAATTATTTTTTTTCTATTAAGGGGCAATTTAGCGTGGCCAATCCACCTACTCTGCACACATTTTTGGGTTGTGGGGGCGAAACCCACGCAGACACGGGGAGAATGTGCAAACTCCACACGGACAGTGACCCAGAGCCGGGATCGAACCTGGGACCTCAGCGCCGTGAGGCGGTTATGCTAACCACTAGGCCACCGTGCTGCCCTTCTCCTGCTAATCTTGCTATAGTAACTCAGTCTAACTAACCAGTCTGCTCTAAGCCATGCGGTGGGTGTGATGCTTCTGATCTGCCCCTGTCCTTCTCTCTGAGTGTCACCTGTGGAAAGAGAAAGAGCATGTGTGCCCTGTCCTTTTATATGGGTTGCCCCCTTGTGGTAGTGTCACCTCTGGGTTTCTTTTTAAACAAAAATATTTTTATTCTCCTTTTTTCACAATTTTTCTTCCGAATTTACACCCAACAACAAACAATAACCAACAACAAATATCTCAAAACCCATAACAGTAACAACGATCCCATCCTCCCACCATGTCCAGACATCAGCCCGCATGTTAACATAAACAAATGACAAAGAAAAAAAAGGGATCAGGGATTACCCATAGCCATCTTCAACATACACAGCCCCCCTCCCCCGCAACTAATGTTCGATGTTATCCAGTTCTTGAAAGTGCATAATAAATAGTGCCCATGACTTGTAGAACCCCTCTGAGCTTCCCCTCAGTTCGAACTTAACCTTCTCAAAGGTCAAGTATTCCAACAGGTCCCCTCGCCATGCCAGGGCACAGGGTGGAGAGGCCGCTCTCCATCCCAGCAGGATCCGTCTTCGGGCAATCAACGAGGCGAAGGCTATGATATCTGCCTCCGCACCCGTTTCCAACCCTGGCTGATCCGACACCCCGAATATGGCCACCGGGTCCAGCTTCACATGCACCACCTTGGAAATTACCCTAAACACCTCCTTCCAGTACTCCCCAAGCTTTGGACAGGACCAAAGCATATGAACGTGATTAGCGCCGCCCCCCCCCCCCCCCCCCGCAACATTCACACACATCTTCTACCCCTTCAGAGAATCGGCTCATCCTCGCCCGCGTGAGGTGTGTCCTGTACACCACCTTCAGCTGTATCAGCCCCAACCTCGCACACGAGTTGGAGGCATTCACTCTCCGGAGTACCTCACACCAGACCCCCTCCTCTATAACCTCTCCCAATTCTTCCTCCCACTTCGCTTTGATCCCCTCCAGTGGTGCCTTATCCTTTTCCAACATAGCTCCGTATACCGCTGACACTGTCCCCTTCTCCAGTCCACTTGCCGCCAGCACCTTCTCCAACAACATGGAGGCCGGTTCCTCCGGGAAGCTCTGTATCTCCTTCCTGGCAACGTCCCGAACCTGCATAAACCTAAACACATCTCCCTGCTCCAGCCCATACTTTGCTTCCAGCTCCCTCAATCCTGCAAATCGACCCCGAGGAAACAAATCTTTTAGAATCTTAATCCCCTTCTCTTCCCATTTCCGAAAGCTTCCGTCCCACCTCCTTGGCTCAAATCTGTGGTTCTTCCGGATCGGCATTTCCCTCGACCCTGCCCCCAACCTGAAGTGTTGGCGAAACTACCTCCAGATTTTCAATGAAGCCATTACTACCGGACTCCCTGAGTATTTCCCCGGAGCTATCGGGAGCGGGGCCGTTGCTAGTGCCTTCAGCCCCGACCCCCTGCACAAACTCTCCTCCATTCTGACCCACTGGGAATCAACCCCCCTGACCCAGCTCCGCACCTTCTCCACATTCGCCGCCCAGGAGTAATACATCAGGTTCGGGAGACCCAAACCCCCTTCTTGCTTTCCCCTCTGTAGCAGCACCTTCCTCATTCTGGCCACCTTCCCTCCCCATATAAACGAGGTAATCCTCCCCTCAATCTCCCTGAAAAAAGCCTTTGGCAGGAAAATCGGTAGGCATTGAAAAATAAACAGAAATCGCGGCAACACATTCATTTTAACCGCCTGCACCCGACCCGCCAGTGACAGAGGGAGACCATCCCACCTTGCCAGGTCAGCTTTCACTCTCCACACCAAACTAGTGATGTTGTACCTGAGAAGCCTTCCCCACTCCCGGGCAACCTGAAAATCCCCCCTGACTCACCTAAAGTGAGTCCCTGCCCTACGAAATGGCAGCACCCCCCACCCCTGCCCCCACCCCCGGCTGAGACACCACAAAATACTCACTCTTGTCCAAGTTCAGCTTGTACCCAGAGAAAGACCCAAATACCTGCAGCAACTCCAATATTCCTCCTATCGACGCACTCGGCTCCGACACATACAGCAGCAAGTTGTCGGCATACAAGGACACCCTATGCTCTATCCCCCCTGTAGTAATCCACGGGAGGCAGGAGTTCCGTCACCACACCAATATTTATTTACAATAACGATATTACAGGAGCAGCTACAAACAGTGCTGCTAGCAGTCCAGTCAACTTAAGACTGGCTCACAAAACCTACACAGGTGCTTATATGGGCCCCCTCAATGAGCTATCATTGAGGGAGCTCATACTCCAATTGGCCAACCAATAAAGCCAATTGGAGTTCATTACACCCCCCCTCACTATTCCTTTCCATGCTCCCGAACTTCTTAATGCGATGGCCAACGGCTCCATCGCAAGTGCAAACAGCAGGGGGGACATAGGGCATCCCTGCCTAGTCCCACGGTGGAAAGAGAAGTATCTCGAACTGATATTGTTTGTGCGGACACTCACCTTCGGCTCCTTATATAATAACTTTACCCAGTTCACAAATCTTGGTCCAATCCCAAACCATTAATCTACATTAAGAAGTGAAATGGGCCTATACGACTCACACTCCGTCGGATCCTTATCCTTTTTAAGCAATAGTGAAATCGATGCCTGCCCCAAGGTTTGCGGCAGCACTCCCTTCCCTATCGCCTCTTCAGACATCAGGGGTGCCGACTTATCCTTACATTTTTTATAATATTCCACCGGAAACCCATCCGGCCTTGCCACCTTCCCCGACTGCATCTTCCAAATCGTGTCTTTTATCTCCTGCTCCAGTATTGCTTCTTCTAATGTAGCCTTGTCTCCCTCCCCTAGCCTCAGATACTCCAACCCATCCAGAAATTCCAGCATCTCACGGTCGCTCCCGGGTGGCTCTGACCTGTACAACCTCTCATAGAATTCCTGAAAAACCTTGTTAATCAGCCCCGGAGTCACCACCAACTTCCCGGCCCTATCCCTTACCTGAAGAATTTCCCTTGCTGCTGCCTCCCTCCGGAGCTGACCTGCTAACATGTCTCCATGCTCATAAACTGCACCCCTCGCTCGCCTCAGTTGGCGCACCGCCTTCCTGGTGGATAGTCGGTCGAAGCTCGCCTGTAGTTCCTTCCTCTTTCCCAGCATAGCTGGGTCCCCATCCTCTGCATAACTTCTATCTGCCTCTCCAACCTCGCCTCTTTGTCCACCCTGGCCTTAAACAAAATTCCTCACCCCTCACTACCGCCTTTAGAGCCTTCCAGACGACTGTCATTGACACCTCACCCGTACAGTTGAATCTTACATATTCCTTAATTACCTTTTCAATTTTTTCACAGAATGCTTG
This sequence comes from Scyliorhinus canicula, assembly GCF_902713615.1. Lineage (NCBI taxonomy): Eukaryota > Metazoa > Chordata > Chondrichthyes > Carcharhiniformes > Scyliorhinidae > Scyliorhinus > Scyliorhinus canicula. The sequence goes on from NC_052147.1 coordinate 59,430,379, forward strand.
GTTCCCCAAAAGTCCCACATCCAGTTTCCACCCCGGCTTCTACACTACCCCCTTCTCCAGCACCATATCCACCCAATGTGGCGCGTGATCTGACACAGCAATTGCAGAGTATTCCGACCCCTTGACTCAAGCCAGCAAAGCCTTTCCCACCACAAAAAATTCAATCCGCGAGTATAACCTATGGACTGCTGAGAAAAACGAGTACTCCCGTTTCCCTGGGTGCAGGAACCTCCAAGGGTCCACCCCTCCCATTTCCACCATTAGCCCAGCTAGCGGCTTTGCCCCCCATGATGGGACCAGTGAGCGCGGCCGTGATCTGTCCAACCTTGGCTCCTGCACCAGGTTCCAGTCCCAACAATCAGCTCGTGTGTCCAAGTCAGGAATGGCTCCAAACACCTTCCTCGCAAATCCCGCATCGTCCCAGTTGGGACCGTATACACTTACCAGCACCACTAACCTCCCCTCCAGCGCCCCTGGCACAATCACATATCTACCCCCTGATCTGCCACTCCTTCTCCATCTGGAAGCGTACCCTTTTGCTGACCAACACCGCTACCCCTCGAGCCCTTCCTTCAAATCCAGAGTGAAACACTTGGCTAACCCAACCCTTTTTAAGTCTCACCTGGTCCTTCACCCTCAATTGAGTCTCCTGCAGCATTGCCACATCGGTTTTCAGACTTTTAAGATGCGCAAGCACCTTTGACCTCTTGACCGGACCTCCTAGCCCTCTCACATTCCACATAACTATCCTTACTGGGGGCACTCCCCCCCCCCCCCACCTTTCTTAGCCACCATCAACACACTGCCGGGCCCTGCCCCATAAGCCTGACCCGCCCCTGTCCATTGTTAACATCGAACCCCTTCCCCCCTCCCGAAAACCCCCCCTACCTTTCCACCAAAAAAACATCTCCCAGCATCCAACCCTTCCTCCCCGCCTCTCGCTCGCCTCGTAGGCCCATTGACGCCTGCTATCCAGGCTCCAATGTCCGCAGCCCTCCTCTCCTCTCACCTCCATTCACTAGCTGACTAGCTAGCTAGTGCAGGTGGCTCCCCCCCGCCAAGACATATCCTCCCCTTCCACCCAGTCCCAGAGAAAAAAAAACAAACCCAACAATCCAACCCATACAATTCACTAACATAACATGTAACCGTCGCAACACAGAGTGCCCATCAACCCACCATTAACTTAAACTCTATAACAATACAAAGAGAAGTAGATTACAATACAAATCCCTAAAAAGAAAGTTATAACATTTATACATTTTCCGGCTGTTTAAACACAGTCCACAGTCTCTCTTCCAGCTCCGCTCTTCATGTCTGTCCCAAGCCTTTTGCCTTCACGAACGCCTCAGCCGCATCCGCTGTCTCAAAATAAAAGTCTTTGCCGTTATACGTTACCCTCAACCTCGCTGGGTACACCATACCAAACCGTACCCTCTTCTTGTACGACGTCGCCTTCACTCGCCCAAACGCCGCTCGTCTTTTTGCCAACTCCACCGTCAAGTCCTGGTAGATCCGGACCGTAGTACCATCCCATAGTATCTCCCGCCTCTGCTTTCGCCCAGTTTAATACCTGCTCCTTCACGCAAAACTTATGGAAGCAGATAATTACTGCCCTTGGTGGCTCGTTCACTTTGGGCTTCGGCCGTAATGGCCGATGAGCTCGGTCTAGCTCGTACTGGGAGGGGCTCTCACCCTCCCCCATCAGCTCCGCCAACTTCTTAGTGAAGTATTGTGTTGGCCTTGGGCCCTCTGTCCCTTCGGGCAAGCCCACAATTCTCAAATTATGCCGCCTTGACAGGTTTTCCAAGTCTTCCAGGTTTGCTCGGAGACCTCTATTAATCTCCACAGCCCTCCGCAACCCATCTCCCATCGAGGTGACCTGGTCGCTGTGTCGTGACATAGCTTCCTCCACTTCTTTCATCTTCTCGCCCTGCTCTCTCACCTCGGCCAATGCCTTTGCCACCGCCACCTTCAACGGGGCAATTATCGGGGCGATTGCCTCCTCCACTAGTAACTTCAATGCGGCCGCTGTCTCCTTTTTCCAGGCTTCCATGTGCCTCGCAAACTGTTTTTCCAGCTCCCCCGCCATCACCTCGGTCATCTTCTCCACCGTAAATAGTGCGGCCCCGCTTTGCAGTTCGGCTTCCGCCATCCTATCACCACTTTTATTTGTCTTCTCCTTCAGCGGCGACCCCGCGTTTCCTCCTTTCTTCGCTGCTACTTTTCGCATCCTTTAGCAGCTTATTGTTTTTCACTTTCTTTCTCTTCTCCTCTCTCTCCCTCCACCCTTTGTCCTTCATCAATCTGAATTATTCTTTTTTTTAAAGACAAAGGGGAGGAAAGAAAAACTTCACCAAACTTCTTTAAATCTTCCAGCTCTCTTCCTTTCCCCTCTGTACTCATCCAGAACTCCCCTGGGACCAGGTTCCAGCCTTCTTTCTTCCTCCTAGGTGGGAGCCATCCGTCGTGGGACACCGCTCTTACATGGTGCCCTGGACTCGGGCCTGCTTCCTCGGCCTCTTCGTAGCTCCGCCTCCGCTGCTCTGGCCCCGACGCCGCGCTGGGCCCAGGACCTCAGCCCCCGCCGCCCCAACACCCGCGCGGGGTTCTTCGCCGGTTTTCAATCCGGCCCCGCTGGCTGCTCGCGACGGCCCCAAAGACCGATGGTAGTCGGGGGATGCGTCGAAACTCGGGGATTTCCCTGAAGTCGCCGCGACTCGCGGCCACCGGCGGGAGCTCTTCACGCTGCGGCCGCCCTGCGCGCCCACACCACCGGAAGTCCATCTCTGGGTTTCTTGACTGCCCACTGGTCATGTCCTACTCTATGTGTTCATTAGCTGTATGTCTGCATGTCATGATGTCTCTGGTGCTCCCTCTAGTGTATACTTAGTGTTAGTGTATTTACATTAACCCCTTGTGTATTTACAGTGATGCATTTCATCACAATGGGGAGAAGGCAGGAGAATGGGGATGAGAAAAATATTAGCCATGATTGAATGGCGGAACAGACTTGATGGGCCGAGAGGCCTAATTCTGCTTCTATGTCTTATGGTCTTAACCCAGTCTACAGTGTTGCAGGTCAGGTTGTAGTCGGAGGATGATTTAGGGGAAGGAGTCGGATATTTACAAGGAATTGATGGAGGGGGAGGGCGCTCTAATGGAGAAGATTAAGCGCAAGTGGGAGGAGGAGCTAGGAGGGGAGGTGCAGGCTGGGACGTGTGCAGAGGCTTTGCGGAGGGTGAACGCATCCTCGTCATGTGCGAGGTTAAGCCTCATCCAGTTTAAAGTGCTGCATAGGGTCCACATGACGGTGGCGAGGATGAGCAGGTTCTTTGCGAGGAGTGGAAGACAGCTGTGGGAGGTGTGAGGGGGGTGGGCAGCGGGCGCAAATCACATTCACATGTTCTTGGTGTGTCTGAGACTGAGGGGGTTCTAGCAGGGGTTCTCGGATGTTATGTCTGAGGTTCTGGGTGTGGGGATGGCCCCAAGCCTGGAGGTGGCGATATTTGGTGGGTCGAAAGACCCGGGTGTCCAGTTGGGTAGAAAGGCCAATGTACTGTATTAGTCTTTGCCTCCCTGACAACCCGGAGATGGGTTTTGCTGTTGTGTTGGAGGCACTCGGAGCTGCCGAAGGCAGGGATGTGGGTGAGTAACCTGGCAGAATTCCTGGCTTAATGTTTTGGTCTTCTGACATTTTGTGAATACATGTAAAAAGCATTGAATAAAAAAATTTAAGAAAATAAACAATTCCTCACAAATTCTTGATATTTCCAGTGAATATGACACAATAAGAAATGGTGAATGTTCCCGGCCAATCAAACTCCCAATCACTGCTTCGACAGTACCGCAAGATCCTGCAGGCGGGAGGGACTGCTAAAGGAAATTTATTTCACTTGGGCCACAGTCCAAAAATCATTTGAATGACAATTTGATGGGGTTTAATTCAGAAATAAGGGCATGTCTAAACCTCATTCTGCAGCCCCCGGGGGAAGGCGGCAGCTCAGTGACTCACAGGGGTGTCGGCTGAGTTTTAAATAAAATCTCATACAACAGATCGCAAACATAGAACATACAGTGCAGAAGGAGGCCATTTGGCCCATCGAATCTGCACCGACCCACTTAGGCCCTCATTTCCACCCTATCCCCGTAACCCTATAACCCTTCCTAACCTTTTTGGACACCAAGGGAAATTTATCATGGCCAATCCACCTAACCTACACGTCTTTGGACTGTGGGAGGAAACCAGAGCACCCGGAGGAAACCCACGCAGACACAGGGAGAACGTGCAGACTCCGCACAGCCAATGAGCCAGCAGGGAATCGAACCTGGGACCCTGGCGCTGTGAAGTCACAGTGCTATCCACTTGTGCTACCGTGCTGCCCTTGCAAAGTTGAAGCAGGATTGGGGACAGGTCGGGCGTTGAGATTGGGGGGATGAGATTGAGGAGATGAGATTGGGAGGGTGGGGGATGAGATTGAGGGATGAGATCAGGGGGTGGGGGATGAGGTTAGGGGGATTGAGATTGGGGGGATGAGATTGGGGGGTAGGGGATGAGATTGGGGGGTAGGGGATGAGATTGGGGGGATGAGATTGGGGGGAAGAGATTGGGGGGGATGAGATTGGGGGGATGAGATTGGGGGGGTGTGGGATGAGATTGAGGGAGGAGATCAGGGGGTGTGGGATGCGATTTCTGGGGTTTGAGATTGGGGGGATGGAATTGGGAAGGTGGGAGATGGGATTGGGGGGATAGGAATCAGATTTTTGAGGGCTGAGATTGGGAAGGTGGGGGAAGAGATTGAGGGGATGAGATGGGGGTGAGGGATGAGGTTTGAGGGGATGAGATGGGGGGTGGGGGATGAGGTTTGAGGGGATGAGATGGGGATGGAGGGTGAGGTTTGGGGAGGGATGAGGTTTGGGGGGATGAGATGGGGATGAGGGATGAGGTTTGAGGGGATGAGATGGGGATGGGGGGTGAGGGATGAGGTTTGAGGGGATGAGATGGGGATGGGGGGTGAGGGATGAGGTTTGTGGGGATGAGGTGGGGATGGGGGGTGAGGGATGAGGTTTGAGGGGATGAGATGGGGATGGGGGATGGGGAGTGAGGGATGAGGTTTGAGGGGATGAGATGGGGGAGGGGGGGAGGGATGAGGTTTGAGGGGATGATATGGGGGTGGGAGATGAATCATAGAATTTGTACAGTGCATAGAATTTGGCCCAGTGAGTCTGCAAAGACCCTCCGAAAGAGCACCCTATCTAGGCCCACTACCCCGCCCCATTCCTGTTACCCCATAACCCCATTTTACCTACACATCTTTGGACACTAAGAAGCAATTTTGCATGGCCAATCCGATGCAGGCACTCCCAGTACAAACTATGGAGGAAACCCACGCCGACACAGGGAGAACGTGCAGACTCCGCACAGCCAATGACCCAGCAGGGAATCGAACATGGGACCCTGGCGCTCTGAAGTCACAGTGCTATCCACTTGTGCTACCGTGCTGCCCTTGCACAGTTGAAGCAGGATTGGGGACAGGTCAGGCGTTGAGATTGGGGAGGTGAGATTGGGAGGGTGGGGGATGAGATTGAGGGATGAGATCAGGGGGTGGGGGATGAGATTAGGGGGATTGAGATTGGGGGGTGAGATTGGGGGGATGAGATTGGGGGGATGAGATTGGGGGGTAGGGGATGAGATTGAGGGAGGAGATCAGGGGGCGTGGGATGTGATTTCTGGGGTTTGAGATTGGGGGGGATGGAATTGGGAAGGTGGGAGATGGGATTGGGGGAATGGGAATCAGATTTTTGGGGGTTGAGATTGGGAGGTGGGGGAAGAGATTGGGGGGATGAGATGGGGATGGAGGGTGAGGTTTGAGGGGATGAGATGGGGGTGGGGGGTGAGGTTTGAGGGGATGAGATGGGGGTGGGGGTGAGGTTTGAGGGGATGAGATGGGGATGGAGGGTGAGGTCTGGGGGGATGAGATGGGGATGAGGTTTGAGGAGATGAGATGGGGGTGGGGGATGAGGTCTGGGGGGATGAGATGGGGGATGGGGATTAGGTTTGAGGGGATGAGATGGGGGTGGGGGAGGAGGTTTGGGGGGGATGAGATTTGGGGGGATGAGATGGGGGGTGAGGGATGAGGTTTGGGGGATGAGATGGGGGGTGGGGGATCAGGTTTGGGGGATGAGGTTTGGGGGATGAGATGGGAGATGAGGGATGACGTTTGAGGGGATGAGATGGGGAAGAGGGTGAGGGATGAGGTTTGAGGGGATGAGATGGGGGGGTGAGGGATGAGGCTTGAGGGGATGAGATGGGGGTGGGGAATGAGGTTTCGGGGGATGAGATGGGGATGGGGGAGGGGGGGGGTGAAGGATGAGGTTTGAGGGGATGAGATGGGGAAGAGGGTGAGGAATGAGGTTTGAGGGATGAGATGGGGATGGTGGATGGGGAATGAGGGATGAGGTTTGAGGGGAGGAGATGGGGAGTGAGGGATGAGGTTTGAGGGGATGAGATGGGTGGTGGGGGATGAATCATAGAATTTGTAGTGCATAGAATTTGGCCCAGTGAGTCTGCAAAGACCCTCCGAAAGAGCACCCTGTCTAGGCCCACTACCCCGCCCCATCCCCGTTACCCCATAACCCCATTTTACCTACACATCTTTGGACAATAAGAAGCAATTTTGCATGGCCAATCCGATGCAGGCACTCCCAGGACAAACTATGGAGGAAACCCACGCAGACACAGGGAGAACGTGCAGACTCCGCACAGCCAATGACCCAGCAGGGAATCGAACCTGGGACCCTGGCGCTGTGAAGTCACAGTGCTATCCACTTGTGCTACCGTGCTGCCCTTGCACAGTTGAAGCAGGATTGGGGACAGTTCGGGCGTTGAGATTGGGGGGATGAGATTGGGAGGGTGGGGGATGAGATTGGGGGGATGAGATTGGGAGGGTGGGGGATGAGATTAGGGGGAATGAGATTGGGGGGATGGGGATGAGATTGGGGGGATGAGATTGGGGGGATGAGATTAGGGGGAATGAGATTGGGGGGATAGGGATGAGATTGGGGGGATGAGATTGGGAGGGTGGGGGATGAGATTAGGGGGATTGAGATTGAGAGGGTGGGGATGAGATTAGGGGGGATGAGATTGGGGGGATGGGGATGAGATTGGGGGGATGAGATTGGGGGGATGAGATGGGGTGGGGGAGGGGGGTTGAGGTTTGGGGGATGAGATGGGGGTGGGGGGTGAGGTTTCAGGGATGAGATGGGGTGGGGGATGGGGTGGGGGGATGAGATGGGGGTGGGGGAATGAGGTTTGGGGGATGAGATGGGGGTGGGGGGTGAGGTTTTGGGGATGAGATGGGGTGGGGGATGGGGGGTGAGGGATGAGGTTTGAGGGGATGAGATGGGGGGTGGGGGATGAGATGGGGGTGGGGGATGGGGTTTGAGGGGATGAGGTTTGGGGGATGAGGTTTGAGGGGATGAGATGGGGGTGGGGGATGAGATGGGGGTGGGGGATGAGATGGGGGTGGGGGATGAGGTTTGAGGGGATGAGATGGGCGTGGGGGGTGAGGGATGAGGGATGAGGTTTGAGGGGATGAGATGGGGATGGGGGGGTGAGGGATGAGGGATGAGGTTTGAGGGGATGAGATGGGGGTGGGGGATGGGGTTTGAGGGGATGAGGTTTGGGGGATGAGATGGGGGGTGGGGAATGAGATGGGGGTGGGGGATGAGGTTTGAGGGGATGAGATAGGGGGTGGGGGATGAGATGGGGGTGGGGGATGAGGTTTGAGGGGAAGAGATGGGGGTGGGGGATGAGGTTTGAGGGGATGAGATGGGGGTGGGGGATGGGGGGGTGAGGGATGAGGTTTGAGGGGATGAGATGGGGGTGGGGGATGAGGTTTGAGGGGATGAGATGGGGGTGGGGGATGGGGGTGAGGGATGAGGTTTGAGGGGATGAGATGGGGGTGGGGGATGAGGTTTGAGGGGATGAGATGGAGGTGGGGGATGGGGTTTGAGGGGATAAGGTTTGGGGGATGAGATGGGGGTGGGGGATGAGATGGGGGTGGGGGATGAGGTTTGAGGGGATGAGATGGGGTGGGGGATGAGATGGGGGTGGGGGATGAGGTTTGAGGGGATGAGATGGGTGTGGGGGGTGAGGGATGAGGGATGAGGTTTGAGGGGATAAGATGGGGATGGGGGGGTGAGGGATGAGGTTTGAGGGGATGAGATGGGGGTGGGGGATGGGGTTTGAGAGGATGAGGTTTGGGGGATGAGATGGGGGGTGGGGAATGAGATGGGGGTGGGGGATGAGGTTTGAGGGGATGAGATGGGGGGTGGGGGATGAGATGGGGGTGGGGGATGAGGTTTGAGGGGATGAGATGAGGGTGGGGGTGAGGGAGGGGGTGAGGGATGAGGTTTTAGGGGATGAGATGGGGATGGTGGAGGGGGGGTGAGGGATGAGGTTTGAGGGGATGAGATGGGGAAGAGGGTGAGGGATGAGGTTTGAGGGGATGAGATGGGGATGAGAGGATGAGATGGGGATGGGGGTTGAGGGATGAGGTTTGAGGGGGTGAGATGGGGGTGGGGGATGAGATGGGGGTGGAGGATGAGGTTTGAGGGGATGAGATGGGGGTGGGAGATGAGATGGGGGTGGGGATGAGGTTTGAGGGGATGAGATGGGGGTGGGGGGTGAGGGATGAGGTTGAGGGGACGAGATGGGGGTGGGGGATGGGGTTTGAGGGGATGAGGTTTGGGGGATGAGATGGGGGTGGGGGATGAGGTTTGAGGGGATGAGATGGGGGTGGGGGGTGAGGGAGGGGGGTGAGGGATGAGGTTTTAGGGGATGAGATGGGGATGGTGGAGGGGGGGTGAGGGATGAGGTTTGAGGGGATGAGATGGGGAAGAGGGTGAGGGATGAGGTTTGAGGGGATGAGAGGGGGATGGGGGGTGAGGGATGAGGTTTGAGGGGATGAGATGGGGAAGAGGGTGAGGGATGAGGTTTGAGGGGATGAGATGGGAATGGGGGGTGAGGGATGAAGTTTGAGGGGATGAGATGGGGATGGGGAATGAGGGATGAGGTTTGAGGGGATGAGATGGGGGGTGAGGGATGAGGTTTGAGGGGATGAGATGGGAATGGAGGGGGGTGAGGGATGAGGTTTGAGGGGATGAGATGGGAATGGGGGGGGGTGAGGGATGAGGTTTGAAGGGATGAGATGGGGGGTGGGGGATGAATCATAGAATTTGTACAGTGCATAGAATTTGGCCCAGTGAGTCTGCAAAGACCCTCCGAAAGAGCACCCTATCTAGGCCCACTACCCCGCCCCATCCCTGTTACCCCATAACCCCATTTTACCTGCACATCTTTGGACAATAAGAAGCAATTTTGCATGGCCAATCCGATGCAGGCACTCCCAGTACAAACTTTGGAGTTGTGAGGTTGTTGCTGTGGTGGAGAGTGGCTGCTGCTGCTCTCTCTCTCTCAGTTGTTGTTGCTGCTGCTCAGACTGCTTCCTGTTCACAGTGTTGGTTGGTGCTGAGCTGCCTGGAGGAAGGAGAGGTGAGGGAAGGAATGAGGGAACAAAGAAAGACAAGAAGAAGGCAACTTCAATACTGAGGTGAGAGCACAGCCCTTTGGACTGCTTGTTTGCTGGGCCCCTCCCGGGCTGAGGGTCCTGCCCGGCCCCTCCCAGTCATCAACATCTGCCTTCAGCAAGGAAGAAGCCTTCATCTTCTATCAGGTATGCTTGTTCCAGGGCAGGGGGATCCCGTGGGCAGTGTGTTTCCTGAGCCCCTCCCCCGGGCTGAAGACCCTGTATACCAGCGGCGTCTCGGATTCCATTGGGTGGGAGCACGGACTGTGTTTTAGCTGGGACCCCTTGCGGGCTGAAGATCTGCTTGTGCTCACCTATCCTCCCACCCTCCAGCTTCACAGGATTCTCAGGAATCGCCCACCTGAGGCACCAATCCATCTATGGTGCCCCCCCCCCCCCCCCCCCCCTGTGCTGCTATTGTCCTCCTGCTGTGTCCCTTGCTCTCTCTTCCCTTCCTCATTCCTCCTCCGCATATCTTCCTAGGGGGAAGAGTACATTATTCCACCTTGCTCTGCCCCTAACCACCTGACCCCCGTCTATTTTACAATCTACACAGACCAGCCAAATGTCCATCCTGGGGTGGGTGTGGCACTTGCCCTGATGGCCACTCCACCTACGCCGGTGGTGAGCAGGCCACAGTTGGCTATGCAGGGATGGTGGCCTCTTCGGCATCCACTACTCCCATCACCCAGCCACCCTTCCGGTTGCTGACCCGGAAACTGGGGGTTAAGTGCTATGCTCATCCTACCGTCACCATATTGGTGTGCTTTCACGCAATCCCTGGGGTCGTCGGCTCCACGGCCATTGGAGCCACCTCTCGTATGTACGGGAAGATCATGTTTTCCTGAGGGCCAGGAGGGTGGTCCACCTTGCCCTTGAAAGGGGGCTCATGCTGGGCGGGACCTATGTGGCAGTGGAACCACTTGAGGCCCCCGCCGAGAAGGTCATACTTTCCAATGTCCTGCCCTACCTTCCTGAGGACCGCCTCCTTCCCCACCTCCAACTACTGGGGGAGGTACATTCCGAGGTGGCGTCATTCCCTGTTGGCCTAAAGGATGCCCCCTTCAGGCACATCTACTCCGTTTGGCAACAGGTTTTTGTCCACCTGGCCCGGGAGGAGGATATTAGAGGGATGATTCGAAGTCTCCCATCAAGGATTTTGGTCTGTGGATGGCGTGCGGTGCCTGCAAGAAGACGGGGCACATGCGAAAGAACTGACTCGTCTCCAAGGCTGCCATTGACACCAAGGCGGCCGCGGTTGACACCGCCGCCCCCTCCCCCTCTTTTGATGTTACCACCCCACATCCACGAGGGGACACCACGCTGGCACCTACCAACCAAACGGCTGCCGGCATGGAGGAGGGAGGGCATCCGCAAGGCCGTAAGGCCCATAAAATTGGTACCAGACACCCCAACCCCGTCGGCCTAGATAACGCCGTGGCCCAGAAATCCGGCTCGGGGGCTACTGACGCACCTTGTTCCGTGGACACGCCACCTCATCCGGGGCCCATTGACGCCTCAGCGTCGGGTACTGGGCCCGGCGTCGCTTCAGCGCGGCTCAAAAGGGGGGGGTGCGGTAGTGGTGTGTGCGCCCCTGTGCTGGCACGTAGATCAAGGAAGTCACATCCCCGGGGGCAGAGTGTCGAGGGAAAGGGAGACGATGCAAGGGTGGAGATTTCCTTGGCGCAGGCCATCCCCCTCAATGGGGAAGGGGGTGAAATACATAATGCCCCCCCCCCCCCCCCCCGGTGCGAAGAGTGTGGCGCCCGACCTCCGCTCCTCGACATCACACCACTGTCCCCGCAAGAAAACTGAAAAGGTGAAACATATATTCACCCCTGAGCTGTCACAGCCCCCCGGGAAGGACGCCTCGGGGCCAGGTGCGAGGGGGACATCAGAGGTCTTGTCCCAGCCGGTGCACTTATGCACCCCGGAGGTGTTCGTTTTCATGCCACCGGAGCGGTGTGGCAGCTCCCCTTCCTCAGTGTCATTGGGCGGTGGTGGTGTGGAGGACTCCCTCCTCCGCCCCAGCCTCTGACGCCGGGCGCTTCCATCTCCAAACTGGAGCTGTTCACGGAATTATTCCCAGATCTGTCCGGCGGCCCAGCGTCGCAAGAGGAGTAGGGGTCTGAGCCACCGCCTCCCTCTGACCCAGTTCCCGAGAGGAGCCGGTGAGGAAACCGTCTGTCGACGGTCCAGGGGGTGGGATCGAGGCAGATCCAGGGCTGGTCGGTGGGACCGTGCCGCCCGCCACAGTCATTGTGGCGGAGGACACGGTCGGAGACAGTGACTGCCCGGGGACGGAGCATGGAGGATGATTTTGAGTCCATCTGTAGCGAGGCAGTGGACCCCCTTGTGCCCGACACCGTATCATCCCTCATCCCCGGGGAGAACGCTGGTATGTTCTGTATGCCAACCACAGCCGCCAAAACCGAGTGCAGCTAGCCATCGACCGGTGGTCAGACATGGCGTTGCTCATTGTTAAAGAGGCGGGAGACATGGATGCAACTGAACAGCGCTGGCTGAAATCATCCCTCGCTGGGCTCCTAAAGGAGCGGACGGGCACACCCTCCTCTGCTCCTTCCAAACACTAAAAAGGTGGCGGTGAAGGTGGCACTTTACTGCTGACATTGAGGAGACCATAGCCAGTCTGTAGTGGAGAGGTGTGTTGGGGGGGGGTCTACATGAGCCACTTGACCTCACGTTTAGGCAGGGTGGCTAACTTGTTGGCCCCACATTTTCAGTTGGAGATCTTGGGATGGGTCAAGCAGCCAGTGCCAAGCCGATTGCTGCACCTGACGTTCTGCGAGGGGGTTGAGGTACTTCACTTTGTGAATGTCGACGCTCCCCAGGCTTGACCAGCAGCAGACAACTTTTTTCGAGCAAGTGTCCACTCACCTTGGCACCATCGCCGCGGCTCTCCCATCTTCTACTCACAGGAAAAAAGGAAATAAGGTTTGACGTCCATCAGTAGCTCCAATGCGTCCCTTGTCTCGGATCTGGAAGAGATCAAGGCCCAAATTCTACAGCGCCCTTTTCTCCCCGGAAATGTCCAGCATGGATGCTTGCAAAGATTTGTGGGGGGGCTTTGGTGGTATCGATATGAGCACTGCCATTGGTGCAGAGCACTGGCTTCCCATTGGCTCTGGCTGGTCATGTGCCTCTCGTCCGATTGGTTGGGACTAGTCATGTGACTGCTCTCCAATTGGTCGAGAGGCAAGTAGGCCCCGCCTCCGAGGCGGGGTATAAGTACCCAGAGTTCCCGGCGGTCGGCCATTCTCTGTAGTCGACCGCCGGGCTAACAACTAGCTGATTAAAGGCACAGTTCAGATCCTAAATGTGTCTTGAGTCGAATTGATGGTACATCAATTTAATCAGCTAGAATTTTGGAATGGAGCTTCGCATCAAGCCTGACTGCCTCCGCACCAGCCCACATGCTGCAAATGCGTCTGCAATCTTTAAACACTGGCAGGCGTGTTTTAATAGCTACCTGACGACTGCAGCCGGCAAGCCCACCAAGGAGCAGAAACTCCACATCCTCCACTCTTGCGTGGGCACATCGGTCTACGCAATGATCGAGGACGAAGGCGACTTTAATCCGGCCATGGAGATTCTCAAAGGACACTTTCTCCGGCCGGTCAACGAAGTTTACGCACGGCATCACCTGACGACCAGACAACAGTTCCCTGGTGAGTTCCCTCGATGAGTTTTACCAGGCCCTCGCAGCTCTAGGGAGAACATGCGCATGTCTCCAAGTTTCGGCGACGGAGCACATGGAACTTCTAATCAGCGACGCTTACGTTGCTGGCATGCAGTCTCCTTCTATTCGCCAACGATTGTTAGAAAAGAACACCCTCAGCCTAGCTGAGGCACGGACCCTTGCAACCTCCCTGGACGTTGCTGACCTGAACGCCCGCGCATACGCCCCCAGCCGCGCAGCAACCCCCTGGACTTCATGGCACGTGCCACCCCCATCCTCCGTGGACCCCGACCCCCCCCAAGCCTGCGCCGCGGGTCGCTCCGACAAACTAGCGTGGCCCCGTTGCTATTTCTGTGGCCTCTCAAAGCACCCCCGCCCGTGCTGCCCGGACCGCTCCGCTCTGTGTAAGAGCTGCGGGAAGAAGGGCCACTGCGCGGTGGTCTGCCAGACCAAGTCGGTCGCTGCTGTCCCGCGCAGCGACCGCGGATCACCCCCCCTGGGCCCCACCAGGGCCCCACGCTGCGCAACAACCTCTCCGGCCCACCTCCCGGCTCCCGCAACGGTCCCACGGTCCTCCCGACCCGCGCCCCCAGCTGCCCCGCCCGGCTTGCGGACGCCGCTGACACTGCCCCCAGCCGCCACGAGGCTCCCACGGGCGCCGCCATCTTGGGCCCCAGACGCCATGTGCGGGCCATGGGTGCCGCCATATTGGGGCCCCGGCTCCACGAGCGGGTCCTGGGCGCCGCCATCTTGGGACCCCGACTCCATGAGCGGGTCCTGGGCGCCGCCATCTTGGGGCCCCGGCTCCACGAGCGGGTCCTGGGCGCCGCCACCTTGGGACCCCGGCTCCACGTGCGGGTCCTGGGCGCCGCCATCTTGGGCCAACTCGGAAGGCCCTGCAAGCGACTACTCTGCCACTGAAGAGGATCTGGAACTCTCACCACGACTGGCTTCCATCAAGCTCGACCAGTCGTGACCATGCACGCTCGCCAAGACTACAACAACGGTTCAGCTCAACGGACACAAAACAAGGTGCCTGCTGGACTCCGGGAGCACGGAAAGTTTTGTCCACCCCGACACTGCGCGCTCCCCATCCACCCAGTTAAACATAAAATTGAATTGGCCTCAGGTTCGCATTCCGTCCAAATCACCGGGTGCTGCATAGCGGACCTCACAGTCCAGGGGAGGGTTTTCAAAAATATCAAACTCCTCATTCTCCCCCGTCTATGCGCTCCGGCACTCTTGAGCCTGGACCTCCAGTGCAACCTGCAGAGCTTTACCTTTCAATTCTGCGGCCCTATTCCCCCTCTTACAGTTTGCAGCCTCGCGTCCCTCAAAGTGGATCCCCCTTCCTTGCTTGCTAATCTCACCCCAGATTGTAAACCTGTCGCCACGCGGAGCAGGCGACACAGTGCCCAGGACCGGACCTTCATCGGGTCCGAGGTCCAGAGGCTCATTAAGGAAGGAGTTATCGAGGCCAGCAACAGTCCCTGGCGAGCCCAAGTGCTGGTAGTTCGGACTGGGGTGAAAAACCGGATGGTCATCGATTACAGTCAGACCATCAACAGGTTTACGCAGCTGGACGCGTATCCTCTCCCCTGTATTTCCAACCTGGTTAACAGGATCGCGAAGTACAAAGTCTTCTCCACGGTGGACCTTAAGTCCGCCTACCACCAGCTCCCCTATTCGCGCGAGTGACCAGAATGTACACCGCGTTTCAGGCAGGTGGGCGCCTCTACCACTTCCTCAGGGTTCCATTCGGTGTCACAAATGGAGTCTCGGTCTTCCAACGGGAGATGGACTGAATGGTCGACAAGCACGGTTTACGGGCCACCTTCCCGTATCTCGATAACGTCACCATCTGCGGCCACGACCAGCAGGACCACGACATCAACCTCCAAAAATTCCTCCGAACCGCAAAACTCCTTAATTTAACTTACAATAAGGATAAGTGCGTGTTTAGCACCGACCGTCTAGCCATCCTTGGGTACGTAGTACGTAATGGAGTGATAGGCCCCGATCCCGAACGCATGCGTCCCCTGATGGAACTTCTCCTCCCCAACTCCCTCAAATCCCTCAAACGCTGCCTGGGCTTCTTCTCATACTACGCCCAGTGGGTCCCCAACTACGCCGACAAAGCCCGCCCCCTCATCCAGTCCACCTCCTTTCCCCTGTCGATGGAGACCCGCCAGGCCTTTAGCTGCATCAAAGCGGATATCGCAAAGGCCACAATGCATGCTATCGACGAGTCCCTCCCATTCCAGGTCGGGAGTGACGTGTCTGACATAGCTCTGGCGGCCACCCTGAACCAAGCGGGCAGACCCGTGTCCTTCTTTTCACGAACCCTCCACGCTTCCGAAATCCGCCATTCCTCGGTGGAAAAGGAGGCACAGGCCATAGTCGAAGCTGTGCGATATTGGAGGCACTATCTGGCCGGCAGGAGGTTTACCCTCCTCACAGACCAATGGTCAGTGGCTTTCATGTTCGACAATGCACAGAGGGGCAAGATCAAGAACGACAAGATCTTGCGGTGGCGGATCGAGTTGTCCACGTACAACTACGATATCTTGTATCGTCCTGGGAAGCTCAACGAGCCTTCCGATGCCCTATCCCGCGGTACCTGCGCCAGCGCGCAGATTGACCGCCTCCGCTCCCTCCACACGGACCTCTGCCATCCAGTGGTCACCCGTTTCTACCATTTTATTAATACCCGCAACCTGCCCTACTCCGTTGAGGAAGTCAGGACCGTCACTGGGGACTGCCACGTCTGCGCCGAGTGCAAACCGCACTTCTACCGCCCCGAACGAGCGCATCTGATCAAGGCATCCCGCCACTTTGAACGTCTCAGTATAGACTTCAAGGGTCCCCTCCCCTCCAACAACCATCACACTTATTTCTTGAGTGTTATCGACGAATACTCTCGATTCCCTTTCGCCATTCCCTGTCCGACATGACCACAACAACCGTCATAAAGGCCCTCCTATCCATTTTCTCCCTGTTCGGTTACCCCGCGTACATCCACAGCGACCGGGGGTCCTCTTTTATGAGCGACGAGCTGCGTCAATTCCTGCTCAACAGGGGCATAGCCTCTAGCAGGTCGACCAGTTATAACCCCCGGGGTAACGGTCAGGTCGAGCGGGAGAATGGCACCATTTGGAAGACCATCCTGCTGGCCCTATGGTCCAGAGATCTCCCTATTCCCCGTTGGGAAGAGGTCATCCCCGACACCCTGCATTCAATCCGGTCTCTCCTCTGCACTACCACTAATCAAACACTTCATGAATGTTTTCTTGTTTTCCCCAGGAAGTCGTCCTCAGGATCCTCTCTCCCGATCTGGCTGCCACCCCCGGGCCCATCTTGCTCCGGAAGCATGTGCGAGTGCACAAGTCTGACCCGTTGATTGAGCGAGTCCAGTTACTCCACGCCAACCCGCAGTATGCGTACGTGGAGTATCCCGACGGTCGGCAGGATACGGTCTCGCTCCGGGACCTGGCACCTGCCGGCGTGCGGCCTTCTCCCCCTACACCAACACCTCCCCCCCAACCCCAATTCCCCCCAGCGCCCCCCACGTCCCAGCGCACATGCCCCCCTCCCCCGATTACAGCGTCTCCACCACCGGCCCGGGGTACGGAGACACATCTACGACCAACGCTCCCGGAGGCAAGGACGACCATCGGCCCGACGTCACCGGCTCCACTGCGACGGTCCTCCAGAACACCACGGGCACCCGACAGTCTGATCGTCTCCATCTGATGCGGCCATGGGACTTTTTCTGGATATTTTTGTGATTATTCTGTTGTTATTAGTAGTAGTAGTATTGTTTTGCCACGAGCCAGTGGGCAGCTCACCCCTATCAATTTTCGCTGCTAATACCACCAGTCCTCGGACCCCCCCATCTCTCTCTCCCCCACTTACACCCCCCCCACCTTCTTTCTCCACAAGTGGTGAATGTGGTGGTATGGATATGAGCACTGCCATTGGTGCAGAGCACTGGCTTCCCATTGGCTCTGGCTGGTCATGTGCCTCTCGTCCGATTGGTTGGGACTAGTCATGTGACTGCTCTCCAATTGGTCGAGGGGCAAGTAGGCCCCGCCTCCGAAGCGGGGTATAAGTACCCAGAGGTCCCGGCGGTCGGCCATTCTCTGTAGTCGACCACCGGGCTAACAACTAGCTGATTAAAGGCACAGTTCGGATCCTAAATGTGTCTTGAGTCAAATTGATGGTACATCAGGGGCTTGCCGCATATCGGCCCGGGAGGCTTGATGCCCCTATAAGCCTGGGGGAGCTGATTAGCCCCCTCGACTCCCTGACCAGGGGCAAAACCCCAGGCTGGATGGGCTGACCATGGAGTTCTTCATGGCTTTTTGGGACGTCCTGGGGAGCGACTACGCAGAGGTCCTAGGGGAAAGTATCATGATCGATGAGATGCCCCTCTCATGGCGCAAGGTCACCATTACCCTGCTGCCAAAGAGTGGAGAATCTCCGTCAGCTTAAAAACTGGCGTCCCGTCTCCCCCCTCAGCACAGATTACATGATCTTCGCCAAAGTGATGTGTTTGCGCCTTGGCACCGTGCTGGACCACATAATCCACCCTGAGCAGTCTTAGATGGTCCTCTTGCGGAGGAGGTTGTCGGGACTGGTTCTGCGTGGGCTGGGCATTGGGGTGGTCATCTTGTCTTACACTGATGACGTGCTCCTCATGTTCACCACCTGCTGACCTGCGGAGGATGCGTGAGTGCCAGGCTGTGTACTCCACCACGTCCTCTGCCAGGATCAACTGGGTCAAATGTTCCGGACTCCTGGTCAATCCTTGGTATGTGGACCCCCTCCCAAAGGAGCTCAGGCCTTTCACCTGGAGCAGGACCAGCCTCCTGTGTTTGGGAGTCCATATTTGCCCGGTTGAGGAATCCTGGCCGGCTAACTGGCAGGAGCTGGAGGCCAAGGTCACCGCTCACTTGAGACGCTGGACAGGACTGCTCCGAGTACTGTCTTACAGAGGTCGAGTTCTTGTCATAAACCAGCTGATAGTCTCCATGTTGCGGTACCAGCTGGTCACTTTGACCCCTGCCCCTGATTTTGTCACAAAGCTCTGGAGAATGCTTGTAGAGTTTTTCTGGGACAAGAGACTGCACTGGGTCACTGCTGAGGTTCTGAGACTCCCGCTTAGGGAGGGCAGCCAGGCGCTGGTGTGCCTTCACACCCAGGTGGCGACTTTCTGCCTTCAGACCCTGCAGCGATACCTTTACGTTGAGCCCCCTCCACGATGGTGTGCCCTGGCGATGCATTTCTTCTGCAAGGTGCATGTCCTGAATTATGACGTGCAGCTCCTGTTCATAGATCTGCAGGGTCTTTGTTACCCTCTGCAGGTGCTGCCCATCGTTTACCATGACCTGCTCAAAGTCTGGAACATGGTCGCCTCGCACCGCAGCTCCCCCCCCATCAGGAGTGGTGGCTGTCGTCAGGGAGTCACACCTTAGGAATCCGCACCTCCACCAATATTGGCGGAGGAGAAAGCTGTGGCTGCCGGGGTGACCAGGATCAGGGACGTGCTGGATGGCAGAGGAGTGAGCTGGATGACACCTCATGAGTTTGCACAACGTGCGGCGGTGGATGTCCGGCTCATGGCCAATGCCATCCGAGATCTCAAAACACAGTCTGGAAGATGCCCAGGTGTGCGATGGTATCCCGTCTGGGCGCACCCAGGCTCGGATAGAATTTCACATTGGCCCCAGGCCCCGAAACCTCCCTCTGGGGCTGGTGCCCCACAATCCTAGACAACTCGTGGGAATGCCCTCCCTGCCTTTTCGTACTGCGTGGAGGGGTTTCCTATAGGGGCTGCTGCTGCACCCCCTTCACCAACTTACCCTCGCCCGTCACCCAGACACGTGTGTCCCCTCAATATGGTGGACCTGAGGGGGAGGATGTTACATGCAGCAGTGCTGTACAATCACCGAATGCACCGGTTCATGGACTCCCAAGAAACCTGCCAGTCTGTGGACTGTCCATGTTACGTGTTATAGGCTGTACTTCCTTTTTAGTTTTCTGACAATTCTTTTGTTAAAGTTTTGTTTGCACTTCGGCCCCACGCTCCTGATCTGCGGACACTCGATGCAGAGAGGGTCAGGGAAGGTGGAAGACCTTCTTGTGAATAAGCTCTTGGGCCTGGCGAAGCGCAGCATTTATAGGTCCAGGCAGGGGTGAGATGGGAGTGTTGGAAGAGATGGGGCAGGGGTGAGATGGGGTGTTGGATGAGATGGTGCAGGGATGAGATGGGGGTGTGGAATACGGGGCGGGGTGAGATGGGGCGCGGGATGAGATGGGGCGGGGTGAGATGGGGCAGGGATGAGATGGGGCTGTGGGATGGGATGGGGCGTGGGATGAGATGGGGCGGGGTGAGATGGGGCAGGGATGAGATGGGGCTGTGGGATGAGATGGGCAGGGGTGAGATGGGGCAGGGATGAGATGGGGCTGTGGGATGGGATGGGGCGTGGGATGGGATGGGGCTGTGGGATGAGGTGAGGCGGGATGAAATGGGGTAGGGATGAGATGGAGCTGTGGGATGGGATGGGGCTGTGGGATGAGATGGGGCTGTGGGATGAGATGGGGCTATGGGATGGGGCTGTGGGGTGAGATGGAGCTGTGGGATGAGATGGAGCTGTGGGATGAGATGGAGCTGTGGGATGGGATGGGGCTGTGGGATGAGATGGGGCAGGGATGAGATGGGGCTGTGGGATGAGATGGAGCTGTGGGATGGGATGGGGCTGTGGGATGAGATGGGGCAGGGATGAGATGGGGCAGGGATGAGATGGGGCGCGGGATGAGATGGGGCTGTGGGATGAGATGGAGCTGTGGGATGGGATGGGGCTGTGGGATGAGGTGAGGCGGGATGAAATGGGGTAGGGATGAGATGGAGCTGTGGGATGGGATTTGGCTGTGGGATGGGATGGGGCTGTGGGATGAGATGGGGCTGTGGGATGAGATGGGGCTGTGGGATGGGATGGGGCTGTGGGATGGGATGGGGCTGTGGGATGAGATGGGGCTGGGTGAGATGGTGGTGTTGGATGAGATTGGGAGTGATGGGGGATGAAGGTGGGTTTGGTGATGAGATTGAAGGGAATGACACAGTAGCACAGTGGTTACCACTGTTGCTTCACGGCTTCAGGGTCCCAGGTTTGATTCCTGGCTTGGGTCACGGTCTGTGCGGAGTCTGCACGTTCTTCCCATGTCTGCTTGGGTGTCCTCCGGGTGCTCAGGTTTCCTCCCACAGTCCAACAATGTGCCCTTAGTGTCCAAAAACGTTAGTGGGGTTACTGGGATCGGGTGGAGGTGTGGGCTCAAGTGAGGCGCTCTTTCCAAGGTCTGGTGCAGAGGCGATGGGCCGAATGGCTTCCTTTTGCACTTCTGGGATGGGGAATGAGATGAGGGGTTAGGGATGAGATAGTCAGATAGGGTGAAGGGGATGAGATGGTCAGATCGGGTGAAGGGGATGACATATGGGGGGGGGGGGGGGGCGTTAAAGCTGAACTTTGGGCGGGGGGGGACTGAAGGAGGAATCAGGCCGAGTACCTGGGGGGAACAAAGGTCTATCAGCACAACCTCTTCAAAGCTGGGTAAACTCGTGCAGCTTTGGGACAGAGTTTGAGGTGAAAGAGTTGATCAGTTTTGGGACAGAGTTTGAGGTGAAAGAGTTGATCAGTTTTGGATAGATGGGGACAGAGTGATCAGTTTTGGGAAGGTGAGGAAGAGTTGATCAGTTTTGGGACAGAGTTTGAGGTGAAAGAGTTGATCAGTTTTGGGACAGAGTTTGAGGTGAAAGAGTTGATCAGTTTTGGGACAGAGTTTGAGGTGAAAGAGTTGATCAGTTTTGGGACAGAGTTTGAGGTGAAAGAGTTGATCAGCAGCCGGGACCGGGTCTGGGGAGGATTCTCCAGATCGCCGGGAAACCTGCTAGTGCACTTTTTGCTGCTTTTCCGGGAGGCGGGTCCTCACTCACTCACTCACTCATTCCACCCCTCCCTCTATCGCCATTTGGTGAATTTGTTCCTTTTCCCATTTCAGAGTTTCTTCTTCGTCGTCCTCAGCAGAATCATGGTAAGAAATGTTACAGACCTGCCTGTTGCGTTAGATTGAACTGATCTCCTCGGTGTTTCCTTAAGACTCGCCGAGTGAGAGGGCACCGTGACCGAGTCTGCCTGGGCATTGCCTCACCGCCCTCGGTTTTATGGCCATGCCAGAAGCTCTCGCTCTCTCTCTCTCTATAAAATAAAGTGTATATTTCTATTACCTTTCACAATCTCAGTACGTCCCAAAGGACTCAGCAGCCAAATTGGTTCTTTTAAAGTATAGTCACTATTGCAAATGTAGCAAATAGGTTGGAGATTCCACAGTGACAAATTTTAGACCCAACTTTGGGAACCTATAGATTTCCCAGTCTGCCTGCAAAACCAAAATATTGCAGCTGGTGGGTATGTAAAATAAATATAGACAACTGCTGTCTACAGCCAAGGGAGCATCTGTGGGGAGGGCAGACCTGTTAGTTTAATGTTTCAAGCCTGGAACTGTTTGTTTGGTTGGGTGTTTCTGGCAGTTTTTTTTCACTTTTAATTACCAGTGTTTGGGTTCTAAGCTAAAGACTGGTCTTTTAGTCATTAATTTGAAGTGCTACATCTTGTTTGGTGGCCCAGGCTTCATACTTTAATTGGGGTTTTTCCCAACCTGGTGTTTAAAAAAAACTCCGAAAGGAGCAGATAAATATTAATATACTGACAGTAGCACACTTTTTTCACCGTGTGCTTTGTTTAGTATCCAAATGACTACAACGAGGATTACCAAAAGAAATCTGCCTCATTCCCCATGCATGTTTGTTCATCGACTCCGTACAGTGGAGCAGGGGGCCATTTGGCCCATCGAATCTGCACGACCCTCTGAAAAAGCACCCCACCTAGGCCCAATCCCTGCCCTATAACCCCACCTAGGGGCAATTTAGCATGGTCAAACCGTATAACCCGCACATTTTTGGACAAATGCTGCAAAATGCCATTCTGAAGGTACCTTCTATCAGAACTGGATCATATTACTGAAGCCAAATGCAGTGGTGTGCTATGGGGAGAATGCTGGGAGGTGGAGTTGAAATGCCCATCAGCCATGATTGAATGGCGGAGTGGACTCGATGGGCCAAATGGCCTTACTTCCACTCCTATGTCTTATGGTCTTATTATGTTTTTTGTAGGGGGAATGCAGAGAGCTTCTATTAAACTTGGTGCCTTTTGTAGATGATGGTAGCCGCAGTTTGTGTTTTTATAGAAACCATGTTCTTATTATTAGGTGAATTGTAGCGCTGCTATTATTGATTATGATAATCGTAAACTACATTCTGAGCAGAGTGGCTTTAGTGCAGGTTGACATTTACAGTGGGGCTTCGTACACACCCATTCTAGCAATCTGTTCCTACCTGTATTCCAGCAAAGCATACTTTTGTATAATCTTTTGTGAATACCTGCTTTTATCAGACACTCGTTAGGTCCAGCATTTCAAGTTCTCCAGGAATGTTTGACTCCTGACACTTGTTTAACTAAATCCAATTTGAATCATTTTTTTCAGCAAACTCACACCACCAGCAGTATAAAATCATTTGTGAAGAAAAATGTTTCATAGAATCATAGTATTACTGCTCAGAAGGAAGCAGCTTTGCCCTTTGGGCCTGTGATGGCCCTTTCAGGAGCATTTTATTTTAGGCCCATGTCCCGCTTTTTGGCTGTCTCAGTGCAAGTTCTTCATCCTTAAACACTTGTCCACCTTGCTTTGAAAATCACATGTGAAATCACCTTCCAGCACCTTTTCAGGGAGATCATTCTAGGATTCTAAGTGGGGGAAAAAATTGTCTCCTCTCCTCTCTAGACCTTTTTTATTTCACTTATTTTGAATCCATAATCCCAATTTATCGATCCACTCAACACGGAATCTCTTCTCCCACCCCCCGCCACCAACTTACACTATCTTTCTATCTTGAAAATCCCGATTGTCACCTCCGCACTTTCTCCATTCAAGGAGAACAGTGCTAACTTTTCCAATGCCGCATTCCCAAAAACATGCTGGTAAAGCTCCACTGTATCTGGTAGCTTTCCTGAAGTTGTGTGCACAATTCTGCAACGTGGGCTTACATTAGTAATTTCCTGAAACATGCAGGGTTCTGAAGGGGTTTGACAGAATTGGCATTGAGAAATAATTTCCCCTGGCTGGGGAATCTAGAACAGGGAGGCACAGTATCAGGATAAGGTGTTGGAAACATAGAAAATTGGAGCAGAAGGAGGCCCTTTGAGCCTGCTCTGCCATTCATTATGATCATGGCTGATCATCCAACTCAATAGTCTAATCCTGCTTTCACTCCATACACTCTGATCCCCTTCGCCCTATGTGCTATATCTAACTGCTTCTTGAAAACATACAACGTTTTGGCCTCAACTACGTCCTGTGGTAACGAATTCCACAGGCTCACCACTCTCTGGGTGACAAAATCTCTCCCCATCTTTGTCTTAAATGGTCTAAGTCCTCAGACTGTGACGCCTGGTTCTGGACACATCCACCTTCTTGCATCAAACCCTGTCTCTACTCATACTTTCAAAAACAAATCTTTTTATTGGCGTTTCTCACATTTATAAACAGTTGTATGTATACATTACATTTTTCTTGCCCTTGCTAACTTTGTTGTACAGAGAGGTTTATTTTGTCCTTCGTTTAACTGGCCCTATGTACATTTTGCTGCCCTCTGGATTGGTCTATAGTTTCCCCCCCCCATCCCCGTTGTCCCCCACTTCCCCCCCCCCCCCCCCTTCAGCTTCAGCTGTGTTTTTATTTTATTTTCCGGGAAGGGGTGGGGGGGGGGGGGGGGGGGTTACATCCCCCCCCGGTCCTATCTGTTGTGGTTTCCCCCTCCTATCCGGGTTGCGCAGTCCTTTGGTTCCTCATCTACCTTTGTTTTTTTATTCTTAGCTTAGTCTTCGTTGCTGGCCTCAAACAGGTTTTGGAACAGGCCGACAAACTGCCCCCAAGTATCCAGGAAGCCTTCCTCCGACCCTCGGATGGCGTACTTAATCTTCTCCAGGTGGAGAAATTCCGAAAAGTCAGCGAGCCAGTCTGCAGCTTTGTGTGGTGCTGCCGATTGCCAGCCGAGCAGGATTCTCCGGCCTGCGATTAGGGAAGCGAGGGCGTTGGCCTCCCTCCCCATGTGTAGCTCTGGCTGCTCCGATACCCCGAAGATTGCCACTATTGGGCAAGGCTTAACCCTCACTCCCACAAACTTGGACATTTCCTCGGAGAAGGCTGTCCAGAACCCAGCAAGTTTGGGGCAAGGCCAAAACTTGTGGGTATGGTTGGCCGGGCCCCTCTGGCACCGTTCACATTTGTCCTCCACCTCCGGGAAGAACCTGCTCATTCGGGTTCTGGTCAGGTGCGCTCTGTGCTCCACTTCGAGCTGCATTAGGCTTAGCCTTGCGCAGGAAGAGGTTGAGTTCGCTCTGCTCAGTGCTTCGCTCCAGAGTCCCCACCCTGCCCCTGTCTCCAGTTTGTCCTCCCATTTTTGTCTGGTCCCGTCCAGTGGTGTTTGAGCTGTGTCCAGTAGCTGTCCTCTAGCCCCCCCCCTTCTCGCTGTTTGTGCCAATCAGGTCTTCTGGTAGTGTGTTTTCTGGGGCCCCAGGGTACCCTACTGTCTCTTTGCAGAGAAAGTCTTTTATTTGGAGGTGTCTCAATTCCTGTCCTTTTGCTAGTTTCCACTTACTCGTCAGTTCGTCCAGTGTCGCCAGTCTGCGCCCTACGTAGAATTCCCCGACCGTCAATGTGCCCTCATCCCGCCTCCATCATTTGAAGGTGGTATCTAACATGGCTGGGGGGAATCTGTTATTGCTGCAGATGGGGGCCATGAGGGACATTTTGGTTATCCCGAAGTGGGTCCACGTTCTCAGTGTGGTCGCTACCACTGGGCTTGTTGTGTACCTTGCTGAGGAGGATGGGAGTGCTGCTGTGGCCAGGGCCCGGAGGGTCATTCCTTTACAGGATGCCTCCTCCATTTGTACCCAATCTGTGTTGGGTTCTTGTACCCATCCCCCCTCACTTTCTGCCGTTGCTGCCCAGTGGTAGTATTGTAGGTTTGGTAAGGCCAAGCCCCCTTTGATTTTCCTTCTTTGCAGTGTCGGTTTGGGAATTCTCGGGTTCTTACCCCACCACACAAACGCCATGATTAGACTGTCTATATTTTGGAAAAAGGCCTTGGGGATAAAGATCGGGATGGATCTAAACAGGAAGAGGAACCTTAGCAGTACGTTCACCTTGATCGTCTGCACTCTCCCAGCCAGGGAGAGTGGGAGTGAGGCCCACCGTTGAAGGTATCTTCTTACTTCCTCCACCAGGCTGGTCAGATTCCACTTGTGGATCTGTGTCCAGTCTCTGGCTATCTGGATCCCCAGGTAACGGAATCTGTTCTGGGCCGTTTTAAACAGGGGCCCCTCCAGCTCTGTCCCTCCCCCTTTTGGGTTCACTGTGAATGCCCCGCTTTTGCCCAGGTTAAGTTTGTAGCCCGAGAAGGTTCCAAACTTCAGTATTGCCTTCAGTCCCTCCTGTGTCTTCGAGACATAGAGGAGCCGGTCATCTGCATAGAGTGAGACTCTGTGCTCTCTGTCTCCTCTCCGGATTCCCTTCCAGCTTTTCACGTCCCACAGGGCTATCGCCAGGGGTTCGATCGCTAGCGCGAACAAGAATGGGGACAGGGATAGCCCTGTCTTGTTCCTCTCTGGAATTATTCAGAGCTGGTGGTTTTAGTTCGGACACTCGCTTTGGGAGCCTCACCCAGGCGGAGAATCCCGCTCCAAGCCCAAACTGTTCCAGTACCTCGAGGAGTCAGTTCCAATTCGACTCTGTTGAAGGCCTTTTCTACATCCAGGGAGACGATCACCTCTGGTGTTCTTTCCCGGGGGGGTGGGGGGGTCATTATTACATTCCGCAGCCGCCTGATGTTCGCTGTGAGCTGCCTACCCTTGACAAAGCCCGTTTGGTCCTCTGCAACCTCCTCTGGTACACAGCCCTCCAGCCTTTTGGCCAGGACCTTTGCGAGTATTTTCACATCCACGTTCAGCAGTGAAATGGGTCTGTATGATTCACATTCCGTCAGGACTTTCTT
>NC_052147.1:59456936-59543630 GCF_902713615.1 Scyliorhinus canicula
TCGCTCTCTCTCTCTGGCGCTCTCTCTCTCTCTATCTCTGGCACGCTCTCCCTCTCTCTGGGACTCTCTCTCTGGCGTGCTATCTCTCTCTGGCATGCTCTCTCTCTCTCTGGCATGCTCTCCCTCTCTCTGGCGCTCTCTCTCTCTCACGCTGCTTTGTGTCTCTCCCATTAAATATGTTCAAGGTAATGGAATGCTCCAGGTAACGAATGATTGTTAAGTTCAGGTACAGTTCGTCTTCCTTCTTCTTCATATCCTCCTCAAACTGAGCAGTTGAAACAGACTATGCCCTGGTATCTTTATTTAATGATTAGCTTTCATTAGCTCAGTCTTAATGCACTTGTATCTTTTTATTTGTGTTTTGGTTCAATTCCAAAATGTTGTATTTGTTTCTTGGTTGCATAGATTCATTTTAACACTATCTCTCTTCTCTTTTTCAGGATGATTTAACTGTAAGTATATATGTTGCGATTTCTGCCGAGTCAAATAATGAGTAAAACGTCAAAACACACCGCATTAGCAAATTGATCATGCAGATTCAGATTTTCTCATATTGTGGAAGTTCTATTTTAGGAATATTGAAATAAAAAAATTGTTATGCTTCAGTGATTTAATTTGAAGTTGTACCCTTTGTTTTTTCCTTCAATTTTTGTGCCCTTTTTCATTCTCTGGCGTACTCCCTCTGGCACGTTCTCTCTCTGGCGCGCTCTCACTCTCTCTCTGGCGCGCTCTCACTCTCTCTCTGGTGCGCTCTCGCTCTCTCTGACACGCTCTCTCTCTCTGGCGTGCTCTCTCTGGTGCGCTCTCTCTGGCGCACTCTCTCTGGCGTGCTTTCTCTCTCTCTCTGGCGCTTTCTCTCTGGCACTCTCTCTCTCTGGCGCGCGCTCTCTCTCTGGCGCACTCTCTCTCTGGCGCACTCTCTCTCTGGCGCACTCTCTCTCTGGCGCGCTCTCCCTCGCTGGCATGCTCTCCCTCTCTCTGGCGTGCTCTCTCTCTCTCTGGCATGCTCTCTGTCTCTCTGGCATGCTCTCCCTCTCTCTGGCGCTCTCTCTCTCTCACGCTCGCTTTGTGTCTCTCCCATTAAATATGTTCAAGGTAATGGAATGCTCCAGGTAACGAATGATTGTTAAGTTCCGGTACAGTTCGTCTTCCTTCTTCTTCATATCCTCCTCAAACTGAGCAGTTGAAACAGACTATGCCCTGGTAACTTATTTAATGATTAGCTTTCATTAGCTCAGTCTTTATGCACTTGTATCCTTCTATTTGTGTTTTGGTTCAATTCCAAAATGTTGTATTTGTTTCTTGGTTGCATAGATTCATTTTAATACTATCTCTCGTCTCTTTTTCAGGATGATTTATCTGTATTTTGTTGCGATTTCTGCCGAGTCAAATAACAAAAAAAACCTGGGAAAAACTTGTGATCCACTGAAAGGTGCCCTATTGCTTATCAAATGGGAGATCTGTCAAAAACCACTGTTGTACCAGGTGATAGTGGGAGACTGGAACCAACAAGATATGTAGCAGCATTGGACATTCCAGAATAGATGGGAATGTGGGATGGGGTGGAAGCACTGACTGTAGTAGCAAACCATATTCGTGTTACATTCGCAAGTAGACTTTTAACCCTTGTGTCAAGAAGAGATCTTACCTGGTTTGTTGTGACCGTTAAAAATGCTTTTTTGGTCAACTTCTGCTTTGATGACGTGGTATTCGGAGTCTTTACCAGCGTTGATCAGTTCCTATTACTGAATCCATCCATTTATCTACGATAATCACACACTAATCCTAATTATTTGGAATTAGATACTATATTTAACTTGGAGTGTTCAGAAATTTTGGAGCATAAATTTTGAAATTTACTTGATGTAAGTTCTCTTTTTTTTCCCTTCTGTCTGTTAATCTCTCATGCAAACAAATATTTATCGTTTACTATTTTTTTTTTTCTCATTTGGGTTGCTTCAGTGTTTCTGTCACACAGTCCTTGATGACCAAGTCTTTCCCAGGGTCTTGAGAGGTCCATTGTTACTCACCACCCCAGTTCCTCTGCCTCCCAGAAATTGGAAACTTGCTCAAGATTGCACTCATCTTCCAGTCCCCACTAGAGTGAAAAGACAGCACTTGCAGGTTTTTGATGGGCGAAGGGCGGTTGTGGGAAAGGTGGTGGTAAATATAAATCCATTGAGACCCTGCTAAGAACTGGCTCGTGGAGGTCTTGTTTTTTTCTTGACTACTTAATAGAGCTTTTGAGATCGCGGAAGAGGATTGTCTCATCCTAAGCTACATCCAACATTTGAGGGATTAAACACTGCATTACACGCAGTATATACTAACCAAAAATCGAAGCCAAGGACAAACCCAAATCCGAACCTTTCCCAGAGTCAACATGTGTGCACTTTACCACACTCCTAGAAACAAGAAACTTGGTTGTTCTTGTGTTTTCTCATCTTGGGCTTGGGTGAACTGCATTTTCCTACCTGTGACCTGGATGAAATCGCCTCTCTTCCCACAAAAAGGGATCAGACAGAGAATCTTTTTGGTCTGTGTGGCTCAATGCACTAATGACAGTGCCCAAATTGAAATGGGATTGGGTGATTTTTTTTTAACTTAATGGCACATCTGAGTTTATTCCAACATTATTGCCACAAAAGTTCATTTGCATTTCCTCCCCATCACCAAAATGTATTATATAAAGCTTTTTTCCATTCTGTAGCTAGCTTTAAAACACACGTGTATAATACATGTTTTATATCTTTTTAGTTGGCAGATGCTTTGGATTTTGGTCCTTCGAATGCTGACAAAGTGAAAGCTGATGGTAATAATCCACAACCGGGATGGCCATCTCCACAGTCTGGACCTTGGCCTGGACAGCCTGGGCGCCCTGGGCCTGGGCAGCCTGGACCTTGGCCTGGACAGCCTGGGCAGCCTGGACCTTGGCCTGGACAGCCTGGGCAGCCTGGACCTTGGCCTGGACAGCCTGGGCAGCCTGGACCTTGGCCTGGACAGCCTGGGCAGCCTGGACCTTGGCAGCCTGGGCCTGGGCAGCCTGGACCTTGGCCTGGACAGCCTGGGCCTGGGCAGCCTGGACCTTGGCCTGGACAGGCTCAGCCTGGACAGCCTGGGCCTTGGCCTGGGCAGGCTGGACCTTGGCCTGGACAACCAGGCCCACAAGCTCCTTTTGGATCTCCCAGCGCCCCTAATCAATCTGGTGAAGGGGGTGCTGCATTGGTAGGTATTTGTCTTCTTTGAAGTAAATCAACAATGAATGTTGTGTATTCCACAAGTGGTAGAACCTCTTTAATGTGAGCTACATTTGAGAATCCTTAAATCTCCAATGTTTTGGTCTGAGGCATGAATAGGTTGGGAATAGAGGGATATGGACCCTGGATGTGCAGAAGGTTTTAGTTTAGAGAGACATGATGATTGGGGCAGACCGAAGGGCTTGTTCCTTTGCTGTACTGTTCTTTGTAGGCAGTTTTGTACCTATGTCTTGTACATGGATCGATTTTTTTATTGCATTCAGTCTTACTGTAGTAATAACTTGTGTTTATGTAGTGTCGTTAACATAGAAAACACTGTAAGAAATCTCACACAGTTTGCAGGGGGAACGAAATAGATAAATAGCTGTGATACGAGGGTTGTGGAAAGCAATTGAAACCTGTGTTGAAAATGTATTTTGAGAAGATTGAGTCTGCTCTATAGGGTGGGCCAAAGAATGAAATTACTAGATTTTAATTGCGCTGTATTGGGGGAAAAGGGAATTACTTTTTTTTTATCTCCGAAGAAAACAAAAATACGATGCTGAGTGTGCAGGCAGGGTACAGTGGCTTTTTTTAAAGAGTTCATGGAGGATTGAAGGCCAGTAAATTCAACATTTGAAGACATTCCTTTACAGAGATGACAGGTGTGTGGATAAAGGTTTCAGCATCAGGGTAAGGGTAGAAGTAGAAATGTTACACAGATGAGAGTAAGCAGTCTTGGTGATAGATAAGGTGCATTTTTGTTTGAGTAAAGTGAAGTAAAGTCGCCAAGGTCCCAGATGTCCGTAGGCTCCTTTTTAGGGGAGAGCTGACCAGCAGTGATTTGACCTGAGGATCACCACACCTCAGGCAAGGTGCAAGGTTGAGAGCGGGCCTTGGCCGGTATGGGAATAGAACCCATGCATTTAGCCTCACTCTGCGTCACAAACCAGCTGTCCAGCCAACTGACCTAAACCTTAATTTTCTTGCCTGTTCAGTGGGTATGTATCATGCATGTGCTGCAATTTCCTGCTGTTCCACATATTCAATGGCAAGTATCTCAAAGAAAGAGCAGTATTCTCCTGGCTCACAGGGACACCACCCATATCTCCGTATCAGGGCTTACTCATGAGTAATGGTCACAAGGGAGTGGGACTGTAGGGTGACTGAATTCTGTTTATTACCAGGAAGGGAGGAGAGGAATCCTGTTTGCAACGAGCATTGTTTTTTATTCTGGATAGATGAAGCACTGGGACCACTTGTACTGTCCCATGGGACACTTTCTAAGCCCTAGCCAGTGTGTACACACTGTCCTTCAACGTGAAGGAATCTCAGAAGCCAAACTGATAAAAGTTCCAACGTGCATTGGCCTTTGTTGTTCGTTTCTGAATCCATCCCGGCATGCAAGTGAGATGAATTTGGGCACACTGTAACTGGCAGTGGAAATGGAAAACTGACGGCACAGTTACTGGCACATCTTTATATTCCCTATTAATAACCTCACGGTAGCATGGTGGTTAGCATCAATGCTTCACAGCTCCAGGGTCCCAGGTTCGATTCCCGGCTGGGTCACTGTCTGTGCGGAGTCTGCACGTCCTCCCCGTGTGTGCGTGGGTTTCCTCCGGGTGCTCCGGTTTCCTCCCACAGTCCAAAGATGTGCGGGTTAGGTGGATTGGCCATGCTAAATTGCCCGTAGTGTAAGGTTAATGGGGGATTGTTGGGTTACGGGTTACGTGGGTTTAAGTAGGGTGATCATTGCTCGGCACAACATCGAGGGCCGAAGGGCCTGTTCTGTGCTGTACTGTTCTATGTCTATGTCTAATAACCCTTGTTTTTATTTGATATTTACAGCCGGTACCTTATGAACTTTCTCTGCCAGGTGGTTGGGAGCCACAGAAAATGATCAGAATAATGGGAACTGCCAAAACGAATGTTGATAAGTAAGTTTTGACATGGCTGAAATCTTATTAATATTCATTTAATATTGCACCATTCGTTTACACATCCAACTTATGCAAGGATATTGGTCAATTGTTTGCTATCCAGAAAATATTACAGAATACGGGTACTAATTAGTCTTATCTCCCCGGCCCCGGAAGGTAGTTTGTTTTTGCAACGATTTGTGGACTTCTGTTTCATCATTTACGTGCCCACTCTTGACATGTGAACATGAGCACCAGTCCTGAGGTTCCGGTTGGGTCATGAGGAGTAGTGGATTGGATCGCTAACTGCAGAATTGGAAAATTGTGTTGAACTCGGATTCTGCCCCTGTTTCTGTCCTTTTATTTTTTCCAGTGGAATGGGCCCTGAGTGCATCTGAAGAACTGCTTCGAGGCCCAGGGAAGGCCACAAAACCTTGACTGCCAAAGGTCTTCAATCCTGGAAGGATTGATTGCCTGCATTAAAATTCTTTGCTAATCCCTGCAAGACAGATTGCAAAATGACTCGCAGTCCATCGGCCTTCCTGGGTCTTCCCTCCATGGCTAGTGGCCATTGCCTCCATAATAGTAATAATAATATTTGTTGTCATAAGTAGGCTTACATTAACTTTGCAATGAAGTTACTGAGTTACTATCGCCACATTCCGGCGCCTGTTCGGGTACACAAGGAGAATTCAGAATGTCCAATTCACCTAACAGCATGTCTTTCGGGACTTATGGGAGGAAACCGGAAACCCACGCAGACACGGGGAGAACGTGCAGACTACGCACAAACAGTGACCCAAGCCGGGAATCGAACCTGGGATCCTGGCACTGTGAGGTCATAGTGCTAACCAGTATGCTACCGTGCTGCCCATCAGGCAAAGGGCCATTGGATTATGTTTACAGGTACACTGCATCAGGCCTGATCATTAAAATATCCCAATATCTAGGAGCGGCATGTGGCACAATGGTTATCACTGCTGCCTACGGTGCTGAGGACCTGAGGAAATTTGCTCTGCCACACTTGGCAGGGGATAAGGACTGCAATTCTTAGTCCTGGATTAGTGTCCCCACTGATCAGTAGAATGATTGTCTTAATGGTGTCAATCAGGTTGTGCAAATGAAATGAGAGACAGTAGCATGAATTGTGGATAGTTCCAGGAAGCTACCATATTGGGAAAACCATTTTTTTTTGTTGATTTAGTGTCATGTATGAACCTTTTTAGCTACCGTTCCTATAGTCTGTGTATTCTGCCTTTTGGATATTTTCTCTTACACTCAGTGCTAAACTTAGCAAAACGATTAAGAAGCTGAGATCAATGCGAGTACATAACCTCATGCATTTCATACTACGTACACCAGATCACAAAGTAGCTACAGATAGACTAGAGGTATATGTACAGAACTCATTACCGTGGCAGGGCCAGTTGGAAAAAACATGAATAAGGCACACAAAATCCTGGGGTTGATAAATGGGGCTACAGAGTGCAAATGATGCTCTGGTGAACTTTGATAAAACCCTGGTTCAGCCTCAAATTAAGTATTCTGTCCAATTCGAGGCAAAGTGTTCAAAATACACAGAGGGGTGGGTGGTGCAGGCAAATTCACCCTCAAAAGTTCAAGAAGGGTCGTTCCCATACAAGTTATCTTAAATTATGGATCCTTTTGTAGGTGTGGTTGGATAGCAGCGACCATGGGAGAGACAGGAGAATTAAAACCAGAAAAAAAACTTCTGAGTTGAAGAGGGGGAGAGGTGAAAATAATCTCTAAAGCTGAACCACAGAACCTGAGAGTGAATGAATAAGTTGACATTTTTTCCCCTTGCTTTGGAATTAGTTACATTTTAAAATCCTTTTTAGAGTTGTGTGTTTTTAATTGACCATGTAGGGGAATGTCTCCAGCACCACCAGGGAGGATGTACTGAGGTGAGTTATTTGTAAATAAGACAGTTCACTTCCCGCCCTCACTACAATCCCAGTTAGAACAATCTCGTAGGAAGAGAATTGGGATCTCAACACAGCCATTGCGGATCTGGAGAGAGGGAGCCAAGATGGCAGTGATTCAGTGCCGGTAACATGGCTCCAACTGCGTCTGAGTGAGATGGGGAGTGTGAGAGGGAGGGAGGGAGATGAAGGCTGAGAGAGAGAGAGACGAAGGAAGGAGAGGAGGAATTGAGGGGAAGAATGATGCCTCTCCGGAGAGAATATGAATGGGCAACAGATAATTGTTCTCACTTTCACATGTTTTAAAAAAAATATATTTTTTATTCTCCTCCTTCTCACATTTTCTCCCAACTTTACAAACCCGCCAACATAAAACATAATCAGTAACAATATGTCAATCCCCATATCAAGAACACGTCGCCATCCTCCCACCAAACCCCAAGCATTAGCCCGCATGTTCACACAAACAAATGACAAAAAGGAATGAGGGATCACCCATAGTCGCCATTAAAACACACAGCCCCCCTCCCCCCAAACCTCCCACCCACACGCCCCAACTAATGTTCGATGTTATCCAATTTTGAAAGTGCATAATGAATAATGCCCATGAATTGTAGAACCCCTCCATCCTTCCCATCAGTTCAAACTTCTCAAGGGTCAAGTATTCCAACAGGTCCCCCCGCCATGCCAGGGCACAGGGTGGAGAGGCTGCTCTCCAACCTATCAGGATCCGCCTTCGGGCGATCAACGAGGTGAAGGCTACAACATCTGCCTCCGCACCCATTTCCAGCCCTGGCTGGTACGACACCCTGAATATGGCCTCCCGGGGGCCCGGGTCCAGTTTCACGTGCACCACTTTAGAAATTATCCTAAAAATCTCCTTCCAGTAATCCTCTAGCTTTGGACAGGACCAAAACATATGAACCTGATGAGCGGGGCCCCCCCGCAATGTTCGCACACATCTTCTACTCCTTCAAAGAATCAGCTCATCCTCGCCCTCGTGACGTGTGCTCTATATACCACCTTCAGCTGTATCAGCCCCAACCTCACGCACGAGGTGGAGGCATTCACTCTCCGGAGCACCTCACACCAGAACCCCTCCTCCGTATCCTCTCCCAACTCTTCCTCCCACTTTGCTTTGATCCCTTCCAGTGGTGCCTTCTCCTCTTCCCAAAATAGCTCCATACACCGCTGACACTACCCCCTTCTCCAGTCCCCTTGTCGTCAGCAACCCCTCCAGCAATGTGGAGCTGGCTTCACCGGGAAGCTCTGTATCTCCTTTCTGGCAAAATCTCAACCTGCATGTATCTAAACATTTCCCCCTGCTCCAGCCGACACTTCGCTTCCAGCTCCTTCAGTCCAGCAAACCGACCCCTAAGAACAAATCTTTTAGTGTCTTAATCCCCTTCTCCTCCCATTTTCGAAAATTTCCATCCCACTCCCTGGCTCAAATCTGTGGTTCCCCCAAATCGGCATTTCCCTTGACCCTGCCCGCAACCCGAATGTTGAAAACTGCCTCCAAATTCTCAGTGAAGCTATTATTACCGGACTCCATGAGTATTTCCCCAAAGCTATCTGGAGCGACGCTGTTGCTAGTGCTTTCAATCCCAACCCCCTGCACAAACTCTCCTCCATTCTGACCCACTGGGAATCAACCCCTGACCCAGCTCCGCACCTTCTCACATTCGACGCCCAGTAGTAATACATCAGGGGAGGAATTCACCGCCCCCCCCCCTCCCGCAGGGTCGGGGAATCGCCCGGGCCGGCATAAATCCCCCCCCGCTGTGGCCGGAATTCTCCGCCACCCGAAATCGGTGGGAGCGGGAATCACCCCGCCGATCGGCGTGCCCCCCGCGCGATTCTCCGGCCCGCATGGGCCAAAGTCCTGCCGCTGACAGGCCTCTCCCGCCGACGTGGTTTAATCCACCTCTGTGCCGGCGGGATTGGCGGCGCGAGCGGCCCCGGGTCCTGGGTGGCGCGGGCCAATCGGACCCTGCGGGTGCACCCACGGTGGCCTCGCCCACAATCGGGCCCACCGATCGGCGGCGGGCCAGTGCCATGGGGACTCTTTTTCTTCCGCCCTCGCCACGGCCTCCACCATGGCGGAGGCGGAAGAGACCCCCTCCACCGCGAATGCGCTGGTGGTGATGTCAGCGGCTGCTGATGCTCCGACGCATGCGCGGACCGGCGAAGGCCTTTCGGCCAACCCCGACGCCGGGCAGCGTAGCGCCAAAGGCCGTTGGCACCAGTTTTGGCGCCATCGGCGGAGCGGGAGCGACGCCATGGCAGGCCTAGCCCCTAAAGGTGCGGAGAATTCCACACCTTTGGGAGGCCCAACGCCGGAGTGGTTGTGCGCCACTCCGCTAGACGCCGGGACCCCCTGCCCCGCCGGGTAGGGGAGAATTTCGCCCAGGTTCGGAAGACCCAAACCCCTCACTGCCTTCCCCTCTGTAGCAGCACTTTTCTAACTCTGGCCACCTTCCCTCCCCATATGAACAAAGTAATCCTTCCCTCCCCATATGAACAAAGTAATCCTTCCCTCAATCTCTCTGAAAAAAGCCTTTGGCAGGAAAATCGGCTAGCATTGAAAAATAAAGCAAAATCGCGGCAACACGTTCATTTTAACCGCCTGTACCCGACCCGCCCTCACTTTCACATGTTGAGCTTGTTTATTTATTGGTGTTTCCCAACATTTGTTTTAAATTTTTCCTTTTGAACTCTCTGGGCCTAACTGTAAAGGTTATACATTTATACATTACTGCTGGAACAACATTAACTACGCATAAAAGAGAAAAAAATTAAAGGTGTTCCTCCTATTTTATATTTGTCCAATAAATTATTTTGAGAGTAAAGTTTAAAGTAGGGATGTGATAGAACATAGAACAGTACAGCACAGAACAGGCCCTTCGGCCCTCGATGTTGTGCCGAGCAATGATCACCCTACTCAAACCCACGTATCCACCCTATACCCGTAACCCAACACGGGGAGGACGTGCAGACTCCGCACAGACAGTGACCCAGCCGGGAATCGAACCTGGGACCCTGGAGCTGTGAAGCATTTATGCTAACCACTATGCACCACGTGCTGCGCCCTGGGCAGAGTGAGGAAAAATATTTGTGGGACACTAATGTTTCTGCTATAGAAATAGCTGTCCGTCTCAAAGCTTTCTTTTTCTTTTTTTAATATAAATTTAGAGTACCCAACTATTTATTTTTTACAATTAGGGCAATTCAGCATGGCCAGTCCACCTAGCCTGCACATCTTTGGGTTGTGGGGGTGCAACCCACGCAGACATGGGAAAGAATGTGCAAACTCCACACGGACAGTGACCCAAGCCGGAATCGAACCTGGACCCTGGAGCTGTGAAGCAATTGGGCCGGGATTCGAACCCGTGGCCTCAGCGCCACAGTCCTAGTGCTAACCACTGCGCTGCATGCCGCCCTGTAGAAGCTTTTTTTGATGGTTTGCGCATGTGCTTTTTTTTTTGATGTGTTGAAAATTGTGGGAGTCCAGAGACCTCGCCCTTTCTTGAGTTTGCGTCCATATCACAACTGGTGGTGGGAGGGTGAATGAAGGAAACCAGTTTAATTGTCGTTAGATTCTTGGTTGCTCGCCTTAGCCCTGAGTCTCTCATTTATCCAAACAAAAATGAGATGGTTCAGGAGATGGGGGACTTCAGTTACACGGATAGATCGTCAAATTTGGGGCTGCTCTGTCTTTCGAGAAAAGAGTGAGAGGATATTTAATAGAGAGGCTGAAAATCTAGACATGGTTGAGAGAGGAGATGGTGGAGAAAATGTTGGCGGAAGGGCGAAGAACCAGGGCACATATTTAAGCAGACCACTGTTTGAATGGAAAACAAACCGGAGGCTACATGAGGGAAAATAATTTCACTTGGTAAGTGGATCTGGAAAGCACTGTGTGGTGGGGCAGATTCCATTCTGGATTTCGAGAGGGGATTAGATAATTATTTGGGATAAAATTTGCTGGGCTACAGGGAAAAGTTAGGGTGACGGGGGCTAGCCGAGTAGCTGTTAGCCTTTTTGTGCTGCTTCTGTTCGATGACTTAAACATTTTTTTCCTATGTAAGTTCATCCATCTCGAAAGATCCTAAAGTTACCCCGCCCCGCCGCCCCCACTCCATTCTGGTGTTGCTTATTGTCTCCCCTGTTGTCACCCAGAGCTGCCATCTGGACTTCAAAGTGGGTGGCATCACTGACTGATCCCACACCGCTTTTTATTTAGGGTCTCTGGTCGTTCCAATGAAGCAGATGTTTGCTCTATTAACACCTGCAAATGAAAAACTTTTCTCATGCTGCCAAAACGTATGCCACAGACGAGAGAGTTAGAGATGACACCTGCTGCACGTCCTTGGAGACTGACCTCCGAGCCTGTATGTCCTTCCATTAGGCAAACATCCCTGAGTTTCGAGACCTATGACAATAAAGTGGGCAGCATGGTAGCACAGTGGATAGCACAATTGCTTCACAGCTCCAGGGTCCCAGGTTCGATTCCGGCTTGGGTCACTGTCTGTGCGGAGTCTGCACATCCTCCCCGTGTGTGCGTGGGTTTGCTCCGGTTTCCTCCCACAGTCCAAAGATGTGCAGGTTAGGTGGATTGGCCATGATAAATTGCCCTTGGTGTCCAAAATTGCCCTTGGTATTGGGTGGGGTTACTGGGTTATGGGATAGGGTGGAGGTGTTGACCTTGGGTAGGGTGCTCTTTCCAAGAGCCAGTTCAGACTCGATGGGCCGAATGGCCTCCTTCTGCACTGTATATTCTATGATCTATGATAAAGCCGTGTGGGCACTTTTGTTCTCTGCTGGGAAGGTGGCACAGCTGTGACCATTTGCCATTCATTTTTTTTTTTAAATAATTTTTATTGAAAGAGTTTTTCCATACAAACATTTACCCCTACTAATTTTAAATTATTTACAACACAATCCCTCTAGGCAAATATCCCTCCCTCGCCCGCCCTCGATCGCGCGCACCAGTCCTCTCTCCTCCCCCCCCCCCCCCCCCCCCCCCCCCCCCCAGGCAACAACTTAACAAACAAGGCAGCCTACAGTTTCAGACATGAAGCAGCGAGCAGATTTG
Organism: Scyliorhinus canicula; assembly: GCF_902713615.1. Classification (NCBI taxonomy): domain Eukaryota; kingdom Metazoa; phylum Chordata; class Chondrichthyes; order Carcharhiniformes; family Scyliorhinidae; genus Scyliorhinus; species Scyliorhinus canicula. The sequence continues at coordinate 59,469,136 of NC_052147.1, forward strand.
CCCGCGTTACAGTCGTACATGTCCCCCCACGACCCTTGCTGCCCCCCCTCCCCCCCCCCCCTCCCCTCACCCCCCCCTCCCCTCCCCCCCCGCCACCTCCCCCCCCTCCCCTCCCCTCTCCTTCCCCCCCCCCCCCCCCCCCCCCCCCCCCGGGTTGCTGCTGCCACGACCCCGAAACGTCTATCTCTGATCTAAAAAGTCAAGGAAAGGTTGCCACCGCCTGGAGAATCCCTGTACCGACCCTCTCAGGGCAAATTTGATCCTTTCTAGCTGAATATAGCTAGCCATATCGTTAACTCCAAGTTTCAACGCTTGGAGGTCCTCGCGTCCTTCCATTGAATTAATATCCTTCGTCGAGCCACTAGGGACGCAAAGGCCAGTATTCCGGCCTCCCTAGCCTCCTGTACCCCCCGGTTCTACCCCGACCCCAAAGATCGCAAGCCCCCATCCTGGTTTGACTCTGGACCCCACCACCTTCGACACCGTCCTTGCCACCCCCTTCCAGAACCCTTCCAGCACCGGACATGCCCTAGAACATATGCACATGGTTCGCTGGGCTTCCCAGACATCTGACACACCTGTCCTCACCCCCAAAGAACCGGCTCATCCTTGTCCCCGTCATGTGAGCTCTATGCAGCACCTTAATTGAATGAGGCTCAGCCTCGCACACGAGGAGGAAGAATTGACCTTCTCCAGTGCATCCGCCCACATCCCGTCTTCTATCTGCTCTCCCAGCTCCCCTTCCCACTTGGCTTTCAGCTCCTCCCCTGATGCTTCTTCCGCCTCCTGCATTATCTTGTAGATGTCTGATATCTTCCCCCCTCCGACCCAGACCCCTGAGAGCACCCTATCACTCGCCCCCTTACTGGGGAGCAGGGGAAACCTCTCCACCTGCCGCCTAGCAAATGCCTTCACTTGTAAATATCTGAACATGTTTCCCGGGGGGAGTTCAAACTTCTCCTCCAGCCCTCCCAGGCTCGCAAACCTCCCCTCTATAAACAGGTCCTTCAGCTGCCGTATGCCCCACCCCTGTACCAGCTCTGAAATCCCCCGTCGATGTTCCCCGGGATAAATCTATGGTTCCCTCTTATTGGCGCCGCCAACAGACCTCCCATTTCCCCCCTGGTCCGCCTCCACTGCCCCCATATCTTGAGGGTGGCCGCCACCCACCGGGCTCGTGGTGTACCTCGTGGGGGGAGCGGCCATGGTGCCGTTACTAGGGGCCCCCAGGCTTGTGTTGCCACAGGACGCCCTCTCCATTCGTTTCCAAGCTGCCCCCCTCCCCTTCCATCATCCGCTTGCGCACCATTGACACATTTGCCGCCCAGTAGTACCCCGAGAGATTGGGTAGTGCCAGCCCTCCACTGTCCCCTACTCCGCTCCAAAAAGACCCTCCTCACCCTTGGGGTGCCATGCGCCCACACGTAGCTCATGATGCTACTCGTCACCTTTTGAAGAAGGCCCTAGGGAGGAAGATGGGCAAGCACTGAAATAAAAGAACCTTGGGAGGACCGTCATTTTGATTGACTGCACCCTCCCCGCCAGCGACAACGGTACCATGTCCCACCTCTTAAATTCCTCCTCCATCTGTTCCACCAGCCTGGAAAAGTTCAACTTGTGGAGGGTCCCCCAGTTCCTTGCCACCTGCACCCCTAAGTACCTAAAGCTCTTTCCTGCTCGCTTGAAGGGGAGTCTCCCAATACCCTCTCCCTGGTCCCCCGGGTGTATCACAAAAACCTCGCTTTTGCATTGCCATTCCTAATTCCCTTGTGTGTGAATCATCTGGTGCAACATGCTCATTGATGCATCTGAGTTCATTCCTCTCTGTCCATCCCCGACTAGGTAAAAGTCTGAACTAGCATTGGGATACGATCAGTAGCCGACACAGAGGATGCCATTAAGGAGTTTGGAAAAGTGAAACCGAATCAGCTCCAGACACCTCTGCGTAGATGAACCCTCATTATGATCATCCTAGTTAACAAGGAAGTAATTTCTGCCCCATGCTCCCCTTCCTGTGGATCTCCTCTCCCCCACGGTTACAGGAAAGGATAGTGCAAGCCCAGGATCATAGAATTTACAGTGCAGAAGGGGGCCATTCAGCCCATCAAGTCTGCACCGGGCTCTTGGAAAGAGCACCCTACTTAAACTCACCGCCTCCACCCTATCCCTGTATCCCCACCTACCCTTTATGGACACTAAGGGCATTTATCATGGCCAGTCCACCTAACCTGCACATTTTTGGACTCGAGTCTGCTTGGGATTCGGGGGACAAAACAAGGGAGGACACTTGTGGCTGTGAGGTTCTTTGCGGGAATGCAGTGGTAATAGTGGAGTTGATCTGTCATTATTGTGATATCGACAATGTTCCTCCAATGTCGTCACTTCTGATAGCAACAGTAACATTTCTTCCTGTGACCTCCATGAACTCCCTCCTGTATGCTGTGAGTTGCCACACATTTTTGACCTGTCTCTTTGGCATTGTGCGGCAATTCTTTGGGCAAATGATGAATCCATGAAGTGGAAGTACACATTCAAATGTTACACCATGTAAGAAATGTGTTCACATAATTCTATGAAGTGGAGGAAGACTTGTGGGGCTGTGCGTGCCGAGGAACTGGTGTTAGATGGTGGTGGGGGTCTGGTGCGGGACGCGTAGGAAGGGTAACTCAGATAACCATAATCTAAGGTCTAAAATCAGTGTCCATTAAAGTTTAGTTAAACAGCTCTGCTTTGGGCCTGAAGAATGTGCTGCAGCAGAAGGAAGATGTGAAAGGGCGAACGGGTGTATTATTTGTATCCCTCGTCAGGACCTGAGTCTGGCGGTCTGGGACTGAGGAGTTGACACTTGCTGCCAGTGCTACTCCCTCCACATGGCATGAGCGAGGGTTTTAGTGGTCCCCAAGCATGGACATCACCAGTAGTCTGCATCCCTTGAGCTTAGTTTCATCCCGCAGGTTCTGCAAGTCTGTTTCCGAGAAATTGTGGCCCCTTCGCCTCCACTCCTGATTTGCCCCAGCCCTTGTTTGTCTGCCTCTTGTGGTGGTGATTCTTGAAAGTGTCAGAAAGACAGTAATGAGTTAAGCAGTTGATAATCAGCCAAGTTAGTCGGACACAATCCCTTACTGCTGCAGCTTCGGCCCTGAAAAGGGATATGCTCTCATTTCAATTTGCTTGTGATTATGTGAGCCGCTATTCCAGTGGATATGCAAATGTACAGTCAGAAGAAATTGTCGTATAAATACCATTGTAGACCATCTGGGGTCTCAATTCTTTGTTTGGAGAAATTTGGGGTCTGAGTTTCTGGTTCACCTGAGGAAGGAGCAGTGCTCCAAACGCTAGTGATTTGAAACAAACTTGGTGGACTTTAACCTGGTGTTGTAAGACTTCTTGATCCAGATGGGATGGGAAGTAAAACAGGCAAATTTCAGCTGCCAGGATTGGGGCTAATTTCAGCAAGAGAATTGCAGTGGAAATGATAAGTAATTTTGATAATTCAGTATCATAATTACACACGTGAGTGCACACGGTGTTGAAGTTGGCAATCTCACTCCTGGCCATCTCCTTCCATGGTCTCTGGAGCGGTTTGTCTGGGATTGGGTTTGATAGGGGATTGGAGAGTGGGTCTACCGTACTCCATTCTCAAAGGATTTCTTTCCTGAGATTCTACGACAGTGCTTGCTGAGCAGGGGCCAGGCATGTCTGTCCTTACGCGGACCGTGAAGACTTTCACAGGATTGTTACAGTCCAGAAGGAGGCCATTCAGCTTATCATGTCTGTACTGGCTCTCCAAACGAGCATCATGACTTAGTGCCATTCCCCAGCCTCTTCCCTGTACCCCTGCACGTTGTTTTTATTCGAATAATCATCTAATGTCCTCTCGAATGCCTCGATGGAACCTGCCTCCACCACACGTTCAGGCAGTTCATTCCAGATCCGAACTATTGGCGGTGTGAAAATGTTTTTCCTCGCATTACATTTACTTCTTTTGCAAATCACTTTAAATCTGTGCCCTCGCGTTCTTCATCCTTTTACCAGCAGCAATAGTTTTTTTCCTATCCACTCTTTCCAGCCCCCTCATGAGTTTGAACATCTCTATCAAATCTCTTTTTGGTCTTCTCTTCAAGGAGGGCAGTCGCAAACCCTCCAACCTATCCTTATAACTGAAGTTTCTCATCCCTAGAACAATTCTTGTTCACCTTTTCTGCACTCTGCACTGTGCGGTGCCCAGATACACAATATTCCAGCTGAGGTCTAACTAGTGTTTTGAATAAGTTCAACATAACTACCTTGCTTTTGTACTCTATGCCCCTATTAACTAGGATACTATGTGCTTTATTAACTATTGTCTCCACCTGTCTTGCTACCTTTAATGACTTTTGCACATACACATGCCGGTCCCTTTACACCCCATCGTTTATATTGTCTCTCTAAATTCATCCTACCAAAATGAATCACCTCACACTTCTCCACAGTGAACCACATCTGCCACCTATCTACCCACTCAACCATGATGTCCCTCTGAAGTTCTACACTATCCTCACAGTTTACAATGCTGCCAGGTTTTACATTTGGCAGGTTTTATTTGATAAAATAAGAGTTGAGCACCCAAACAAAGTCTGGTTCTTAAATCTTGCAGCAGCATTTTATTTTCAGTCTCCACTGGCTGAGCTCCTAAATTATTATTTTTTTTTGGAAATATTTATATTCAAACACTCTTTTCATTATAACAAACACAACAACATCGCCAATCGCAACCCCATATTATTCCCAAAATGCATCCACCCAGGCCCGCCAACCCCCCATAAAGAAAACAAAACCTTAACTTAAAAAGCCAACACCCCCCCCCCCCCCCCCCCCCCCCAACACCTGTCCTCCACCTACCCCTGGGAAGAACCCACTCATACGCGCCCTAGTTAAGTGCGCTCTGTGCACTACCTTGAACTGGATTAGACCTAAACTTGCACACGAGGAGGTGAGGTTGACCCTGTGAAGAGTCTTACTCCACACTCCCCCCTCAAAGACCAAATCCGCTCACCCTCCCACTTCCTCTTTACTTCCTCCAATGATGCCTTCTCTGTCACTAACATCCACCCATAGACATCTGAAATCTTACCCTCCCCCCAACTTGGACAAGGCCAGGATCCGCAAACGAAGGTGATGGCACCAGGGGAAATGAAGGAAGTTCTTTGTGTAAAATAAATTCCCTCTCGTAAGCTGGAACTTTGATACCAAATCATCAGGACCGGCAAATCTACCCTCCAGAAACATGTACTGAAAGCTCTCCAAGCCCTCCCTCTCCCATTCCCTAAACAATGAATCTAAGCCAGATGGTTTGTGCAGATTGGAGCCAACAGACATGGAGCCAAGTTTAAAATGCTGCCTAAACTGATTCCAAATCCTTAAAGTGGCCATCACCACCACGCTAGAAGAGAATCTAGCCGGGGAAAAAGGCAGTGGCACTGTAACCAGGGTCCTCAGATTCAACCCTATGCACAAAACCTCCTCCGTCCACATCCAGATCCTCAAACCACCCCTGCACCGTATCAATATTTGCTGCCCAGTAATAGGATAACACATTAGGTAATGCCAAACACCCGACTGCCTGTCCCTTTGCAAAACCATCCTACAAACCCAAGGAGTCTCACCAACCCCAAACAAAAGTAGAAATCAATTTATTAACCCTTCAAAAGAAAGCCTTGGGATGAAAGACTGGGGGACACTGGAACAATAACCTCAGGAGAATATTCACCTTCACCATCTGTACCCTTCCTGATAGGGTCAGAGGAAGGACATCCCACCGTTTCAAATCGGCCTTCACCCCATCCACCAGACTACAAATGCTTGGCCCACCTGGATACCCAGATACCGGAAGCTAGTCTTGGCCGGACGGAATAGCTGCCTCCCCAGATCAGCTCCCCTCCCTGTGTGGGGGGGGGGGGGGGGGGGGGGGGGGGGGGGGGGGGTAACCTGAAAGAATTCACTCTTACCCAGATTTAACTTGTACCAAGAAAAGGAGTTAAACTTCCTGAGCAGCTCCAGTATCCCCCCATCACTGTAGAGAAGGACAGTAATATATGGCAACAGATAATCTGCATACATGGACACCCTATGCTCCCTCCCCCCCCCATGCACTATCCCTCCAACAGATAGACGACTGCAATGCAATGACCAATGGCCCGATTGCTAAGACAATCAAAAGTGAAGACAACAGGCACCCCTGTTCAGTTGGAAATAACCCGAGCTCAGGGCATTAGTGCGTACACTTGCGGTGGGAGCCCTGTACCAAATGTCGTAGTCAATATTTTCCCCGCGTCTGTACTGTGATAGAGAAATTCAAACAGCATTCATTAGGTAAGCAAAACTGAACTTTATTTACGAATTAGAACTGACTGCTAGCAGTATGGCAGTCAAGTACAAACTGCTGCGTCCGTCCCAAGTCTGCAATCTCACAGAAGAATAAGACAATTTTTATACACTATAGGATCAAGATAACATGAATACAACGTGGTCAGGAATTTGATCGAAAGTAAAACATAAGTAATAATCGTTACAATGGCGTCACCTTGCTGACCTTTAGGGGACTGGAGTCTCATATCATTATCTTGTCTTTGTTTTAAGAAATGGACAAATTTGTTTACGTACAGGAAGAGACAGTTTTTCAGCTTGGTATGTATTGAGACTGCTTCTAGTCTCATGACGAACACGCCTTATCCTAGAATTTCAGAATCACCCAGTTCTCAGGTCATGTTGACCTCGGCTGTTTGTATCTGTGTATTTTGTATCTGTGCCTTAGGTTATGTGAATCAGTTTAAATTCAATTGTACCAAGAAGACTTGACTAGTTTTCCCATCATGCCATTATTTGCTTCACACAATACCGCACAAAGCCTAACCCATGAAATATATTTTGGCCTGAAGCCAAACCGCCCTGGGATCTCCAAGGTACCCCCAACTCAATCCCATTGAACACCTTCTCTGCGTCCAACGAGATAATCTCTTCTGATGAGGTCCCTTAAGGGAGCGACAACACAACATTTAACAATCTCTCAATATTGGCCGATAACTGCCGGCCCTTAACAGTCTGTTCCTCCAAGATCACCCCAGGTAGGCAGTGCATTGCCAACAACTTAGCGTTAGCGTTTAGCAATGAAATGGACCGATAATGACGCACATTCCATGGGATCCTTGCCTGACTAAAATGCGCTCGTAAGCTGGCAGAAAGGGACAGAAATACCTTGCCAGGAGCCACCTTGTGTGCTGTTGCTTGTCACAAGGCTACCACCGGAAGTCGGTTCCTAAATTAATGACGTTCCTTCTTTTAAAAATGTACATTATTCCAAACTTATGTCAAAAAACAGCAACATATAAAACACACACTCCACAAAATTACAGTCTACAGTTTGTACAATTTGTCCCTCCCCAGCCAGATGAACAATTTCTCAAACATTGTCGTGAACAACCCCCACCGCATCTCAAAGCTCTCAGCTGACCCCCTCAACTCAAACGTGATCTTCTACAACTGGGGAGAGTCATGTAAGTACCCCCAGCCAGGCCGCCTGCCACCCCAACAGCGTATCCTAGCTCCGATTTAGCAAGATCCTTCTGGGCAATGAGAGAGGTGATGGCCACGACATCAGCCCGCTTCCCTTCCAGAAGCACCGACACGTCTGATACTGACTCTGACACCACTCCCCCTTTCTCTGTCCGTGTTCGTAGAATTTCCCACGGTGCTGTCTGCCTCCACAGCTGGTGAGCCAGCATATGATTCGCCTTCTCTCGAAACGCATATTGCCCCCCTCACCTCTGTAATTGCCCCACTGCCTCTGCCATCGTCAACCTATCAAACTGTCCCTGCAACCTCTTCCTCTCCACCAAAAGTTCTTTAGTAGGAGCCCCTGAGTATCTCCTATCCATCTTGACTATCTCATCCAGCAGTCGTCCATGCTTCTCCCTTCACCTTGAACAAGGTAATCTCCCCTCAGCCCACCGCCAGAGGTCAACCATTCCCATATGTTCCATAAATGCTCCCAACCGCCGGCGACTTCAAGTCAAACCCCGAGTGAAATACTTGTCCCACCCATCCCTTCCTTAACCTAACCTGATCCTCCACCTGGAGGTGCATCTCCTGTAGAAAAATCAACTTCGCCGTCAAGCTCCTCAGGTGCGGAAAACCCCGGGACCTCTTAATTAGCTTGTTTAACCCTCGGATGTTACATGCCACAACTCTTACCAGAAGCTAACGCCTCCATTTCCCTCTACCGACCTCCATCATCCTCCACCTGCTCTACCTCCTTTAATACCACCCTAAACCGGGCCGATTCAAGGTGGCCCCCCTCTCCGCCCATGACCACGCTCAGTCTCCAACTCTCCTCCCCCCCCCCCCCTCCTCCCCTCCTCCCAATGAACCTGGCCACCTCTCGTGACCTCCTCCCCCACCTCATCTCCATTCGCTAGCATTACTTGCTAACATGTTAACTCCCGCTCGAAGGCCCCCCTGCACTCCGGTCCCTCCCCCGCTCCCTCTTCAGCCTATGCAAATGGCTCCTTACCGACTGGAATACACCCAAGCCAGCAACCTCATCCAATGGGCCCAACATACACACCTCTTTCTCATAAAGGGAAGCACTCAAAATCACAAATCGCCTCCTCCCAAAATGTAAAACAACACAAACGTCAGGAGGGGGTGTTGATCACCCCCTTACAAACTTAACAACTCCCCGAAAACACAAAACAGCCAGAACATCCAACCTTTGCAGATACAGCTCCTCCATCTCGCAACAACTCTCAGTTCACCCCTAGTTTATGGTCCTTTATAAAGCCATTGGCCTCTTCTGGCATCTCAAAGTAGTACTTCTGGCCTTCAAATGTAATCCAAAGTTTCGCCAGGTACAACAACCTAAACCGAATCTTCTTTCGATACAGCACCTCCTTTGCTCTATTGAATCCAATATGCCTCTTCGCCAGCTCCGCGCCAATGTCCTGGTATATTCGGACACGATTTCCCCTCCCATTCACAGTCTCACTTCTCTCTGGCCCACCTTAGAATCCTCTCCTTCTCCACGATCTTGTGTAACTCCACAATTAGCGCCTGCGGCAGCTCCCCTGTTCTCGACTTCTGTCTTAAGGACCTGTGGGCCACATCTGGGGCCTTGTCCAGCACTCTCTCCTCCACCAACCCAGCCAACATCCTTGACATGTACATCGTGGCGCTCGTTCCTTGCAGACCCATAATTCGCAGGTGCTGCCGCCGGGGCCTGTTCTTCTGTCCTCGACCTACACTCTCAGCGATTTGATCCCCAGGATTCCCACCTCCACCTCCAGGGACATGATCCGATTGCTCTGGTTGGACACCACCTTCTTCACCTCGTGTATCGTCGCCCCTTGCGCCTTGAGGCACTTCTCTACCCGGTCCATCGATCCTCTCAGAGGTGCGACTGCTCCTTCAAAAGCATTTGACCAGTCGCCTTCCTTCCTTTGCTGGCAAAATTCCTCCTTACTGAAGGCCTTCAACAGCTCCATCTGGGACTTTCCCACTGGCGATGAAAGGTCCACCTCCACCATCTTTGCAATTGTTGCTGCGCCACTTGTCCCCTCCATTTCCTTAGCCGGGTCCTGAACTGTCTATTGCCGAGTTCAGTAGGCATGCCCAATCTTGGGGGAGAACCTCTCCCTCCACACCTTCTGCACCACTTTCCTGCCGGAGTTGCCCTCCTAATGGGTATAAAATGCCCAAACCAATGTCTTCAAAAAGGAGCTGCCCTGTTTGCGATGCTCACTTGATGGCCGCCACTGGAAGCCACCATTAGTGACATTCCGAATGCCTGTAGCTTGCTGCCACCAAACTCCTCCCTGATCACAAAAATAAATGATGGTGGAGTTAGTGCCTGTGATGTCAGGGAAGCGACATAACTGAACTGTAACACCCTCTTCAATGCCAATCAGAAAATTCAAGCTGGTTTTTCCGTTTGTTGAAAGAGGAATGCCGTCCGGCTATCCTGCTCCAGCAGGGTGAGAAAGGGGAGGGAGGAGCCTGGTAGGCAGGGTGAACAATTGAAAGGAGCTGTTAGGTTTTATGTCATTAATTTTTTTTAACCTGCCTAATTTTATTTTCACAGGTTTACTATCGACGTTCATAGTGGCCCGGATATTTTGTTCCATTTCGGTGTTCGATTTAACGATTGGGGTCAGCAAGTAATGGTTCGTAACAGCATGATCAATAATTCGTGGGGTGGAGAGGAAAGGGAAGCACCAAGGTTTCCATTCAAACCAGGACAAAAATTTGAAGTAAGTGAAATATTCCGGTATCTTCTTTTATCTTTGTCTCAGAGGAGAATAGATAATGTCCTTTATCACAGAGGAGAATAGATAATGTGCTAACTCCATTGGCTAATTTTTTTTTTTTAAATTTAAAAATCTTTTTATTGCCATTTTTCATATTTATAAACAATTGCATATATACATCACATTTTTCTTACTCATGTTAATTTACTTTATTGTACAGAGAGGTTTATTTTGTCTTTGATTTAATTGACCCTATATACGTTTCGACGTCCTCCTGATCGGTCAAGTATCCAGGAAGCCTTCCTCTGACGTTCGGATGGCGTACTTAAATCTTCTCCAGGTGGGAAAATTCCGCCAGGTCAGCGCGCCAGTCTGCAGCTTTGGGTGGTGCTGCCAATCGCTAGCCACGCAGGATTCCCTGGCATGCGATTAGGGAAGTGAAAGCAAGGGCGTTGGCTCCCTTCCCCATGTGTAACTCTGGCTGCTGTGATACCCCGAAGATTGCCACTATTGGGCACGGCTTCACCCTCACCCCCACAACCTTGGACATTGCCTCGGAGAAGGCTGTCCAGAACCCAGCAAGTTTGGGACAAGCCCAGAACATATGGGTGTGGTTGGCCAAGCACTTCTGGCACTGTTCACATTTATCCTCCACCTCCGGGAAGAACCTGCTCATTCGGGTTCTGGTCAGGTGCGCTCTGTGCACCACTTTGAGCTGCTGGTTTAGCACACTGGGCTAAATCGCTGGCTTTTAAAGCAGACCAAGGCAGGCCAACAGCAGGGTTCAATTCCCGTACCAGCCTCCCCGAACAGGCGCCGGAATGTGGTGACTAGGGGCTTTTCATAGTAACTTAATTGAAGCCTACTCGTGACAATAAGCGATTTTCATTTCATTTCATTTCAGAGTCTGGCCGGGAATAACATCCCAAATCGCACCCCACTTTTGCAGAGTACTGGATTTGTTCTGTTGAACTTGGCCTTCCTTTTTGCCAGGTCCGCCCCAATGTCTTGGTACACCCTTATCCTCTTCCCTTCCCATGTGCATGATTTTGTCTGACGGGCCCATTTTAGTATTTTTTCCTGGTCCTGGAACCGGTGCAGCTTTGCGATAATCGTTCTGGGCTACTCCCCGGCTTTGGGCTTGGGTTGAAGCGACCTGTCCATTTCTGCAGGTTTGGAAATCCCTCCCTTCCCACTAGCTTGCCCAGCATTTGGACGATGTAGCCCGTTGGGTCTCTACCCTCTATCCCCTCTGGTCGACCCACTATTCTAATGTTCTGCCGTCTGGACCTGTTTTCCTGGTCCTCCACTTTCCCTCTTAGGTTCCCCTGGGTCATCACCAACCTTCTCACCTCGGTTTCCAGAGCTATAATCCTGTCGCTCTGGTCCAAGGCGGCCTTCTCAAACTCCAGGATTGTTTTCTACTGCGTCTCCACCTTCCTTCCCAGGCCTTCGATGGTTCTCTGCATTCTGTCTGTCGCCTCCAACAGCCCCTCCTTCATCATCATGTGGAACTCCGTCCTTATCGCCTCCTTTATGGCGATTAGCTCCCTTTTCAGCACGTTTCTCCATTTGGGGGGCGCGCGAAGGTCGCCGCGTCCTGTTCCTGCTTCGCAGTTCGGTTCGCCAGCTTTTCCCCTTCTTGGTTCACCTGAACCTCGGCCCCGCCTCGTGGGGCGGCCTGCCTGCCGCGCCCGCAGCTCCTGCCCTTTTCCTTCGCTGCTGCTTGTTACATCTCGTCGTCCCCTCGATTTATTACTAATTCCAGGCATATTCCTTTTATGTGCCTTTCGCCTTTTGCTGGGTTTTGGTGGGCTTTTTAATCCGAAATTCCCGATAGATTGCCTCTGTTGGGTTCGTTTGGGAGGATTGCCACCTGGTGTGTGTCCGCTCAGCAGATCGCCGCCACCAGAAGCATCTAATTTATTTTTTCTGATTAGTACAGATGAATATAAATTACAATAATTTTAAACTCAGGACAGGGATCTATTTACATTGAAGAATACTTTGAGAACCTTGGGTGGTACTGTCCCAGGCCAATATTCAACATTTCCATGTGGAGGATGAGCTCTCGGGAGGAATCCTGAACAATCACTATAGGGTCTGGTTCACCAGGCATCCCAGAGGTTCAACGAGAAACATTTGCCGTCTCCGATTTGATTAGACCTGTCAAAACATCTGGCAGAAATCATCGATAATATCCTACAGCATCTGGCAGAAATCATCGATAATATCCTACAAGGCCCAGACAAAAATCTTGTTTTTGTTGTCTTCTGTCTGAGCCACTTCTTCACAGATTCTACTTTGCTAAGTTAGACTTAACTAGTACCGGTAATGGCATATATATCAGCTTCATCAATGACCCATCCATTTCTTTATAACGTGATGTGGCTATGCCGGCGTTGGACTGGGGTGAGCACAGTAAGAAGTCTTACAACACCAGGTTAAAGTCCAACAGGTTTGTTTCAAACACAAGCTTTTGGAGCACTGCTCCTTCCTCAGGTGAATCTTCAGTGCTCCGAAAGCTCGTGTTTGAAACAAACCTGTTGGACTTTAACCTGGTGTTGTAAGACTTCTTTCTTTATAACATAATTTGTGACAATTTGGACTGCACTTTGTAAATGTATTTTTTTTTTTTAATTGACTGGAATTTCCTGCAGTAAAAGTTGGATTATTATAAAGTGCTCCTTTACTTGCCCCCTGTCTTAACAATGATTACAAAGTACATAGTAAGCTACAATAATCTCATTAATACAAAGTCCCTTACAAGCACACAAGATAACTGTGATCAAAATACACGCTGTTTGAACCCAAGTTAGTGTCTGTGGATTTCCCTTAAGGATCGCCCAGATGATGGTCACATGACATTTTCCAAGCTCCACTCCCCAAAATATGCTTTAAAATCTCTCATAATTATGCTCTCCTTTAGTGGTTTGCATTACAAAATCCAGACCAGGTTTTCGAAATGACATTTAAAAAAAAAAAAAATTTTTATTAAAGTTTTCACAAAATATCAGCAACAAAATGTAAAAGGAACCCAATAGAATTAAATACAAAACAGAACAAAACATCTCCATGCCCTGCTCCTCCTCCTCCTCCCCCCCCCCCCCCCGTTACATAAATAATAAATTAACACCCGTCGAAACACATAGCAAACATAGAAAATATATACACCCCCTCAGATCCCCCAATATAGATAAACAAAAATAAAATAGAACCCCCCCCCCCGGGTTGCTGCTGCTACTGACCATTGTCTGCCGTTCTGCCAGGAAGTCTAGGAACGGTTGCCACTGCACCGACCCCCTCAAAGCAAATTTCATCCTTTCCAAATTAATAAACCCCGCCATGTTGTTGATCCAGGCCTCCACGCCCGGGGGCCTCGCATCCTTCCACTGAAGAAGAATCCTTCGCCGGGCTACCAGGGACGCAAAGGCCAGAATACCGGCCTCTTTCGCCTCCTACACTCCCGGCTCCTCTGCAGCCCCAAATATTGCGAGCCCCCAGCCCGGTTTGACCCTGGATCCTATCACTCTCGACACCATCCCCGTTACGCCCTTCCAAAATTCCTTAAGTGCTGGGCATGCCCAGAACATATGGGTGTGGTTTGCTGGGCTCCCTGAGCACCTAACGCACCTGTCCTCACCCCAAAAAACTGGCTCAGCCGTGTCCCGGTCATGTGTGCCCTGTGCAGCACCTTAAACTGTATGAGGCTGAGCCTCGCGCACGAAGAGGAAGAGTTCACCCTCCCTAGGGCATCTGCCCACGTCCCCTCCTCGATCTCCTCCCCAACTCCTCCTCCCACTTACCTTTCAGCTCCTCCACCGAGGCCACAACCTCCTCCTGCATCACCTGGTATGTTGCCGAAATCTTCCCCTCTCCAACCCACACCCCCCGAGAGCACCCTGTCCTGTACCGTGCGCGGCGGCAGCAGCGAGAATTCCACCACTTGCCGCCTGGCAAACGCCCTTACCTGTAGATACCTAAAGGTGTTTCCCGGGGTGAGCCCGTACTTCTCCTCCAACTCACCCAGGCTTGCGAACTTCCCATCCACAAACAGGTCCCCCAACCTTCTTATCCCTGCCCTGTGCCACCCCGAAAACCCTCCATCTATTCTCCCCGGGACAAACAGGTGGTTCCCCCGTATCGGGGTCCACACCGAGGCCCCCACCTCCCGCCTGTGCTGCCTCCATTGACCCCAAATTTTGAGGGTAGCCGCCACCACCGGGCTCGTGGTATACCTTGTTGGAGGGAGCGGCAGCAGCGCCATTGCCAGCGCCTCCAGACTCGTACCCTCACAAGACGCCGTCTCCAGCCTCTTCCATGCCGCCCCCTCCCTCTCCATCACCCACTTGCGCACCATCGCCGCATTAGCGGCCCAGTAGTATCCACAGAGGTTGAGTAGCGCCAGCCCCCGCCCATCCCTACTCCGCTCCAGGAACACCCTTCTCACCCTCGGAGTCCCTTGCGCCCACACAAACTCCGTTATGCTCCTGTTGACCCGCCTAAAGAAGGCCTTCGGGATAAGAATGGGGAGGCACTGAAACAGGAACAAAAACCTCGGGAGCACCGTCATCTTGACTGATTGCACCCTACCTGCCAGAGACAACGGCAGCATGTCCCACCTCTTAAACTCCTCCTCCATTTGCTCCATCAACCTTGTGAAATTAAGTCTATGCTGGACCCCCCAGCTCCTGGCCACCTGGACCCCCAAATATCTGAAGCTCCTCTCCGCCCTTTTTAGTGGGAACTCGCCAATCCCCCTCTCCTGCTCTCCTAGGTGAACCACAAAGCTCTTCCCCATGTTGAGCTTGTACCCTGAGAAATCCCCAAACTCCTGAGGATCCTCGTTACCTCCGGCATCTCACCTCCCCCCCCCAAACCGGGTCCGCCACATATAGCAGCAAGTCGTCCCGCATAGTGCGACACCCTATGCTCCTCCCCACCCCGCACCAGCCCCCTCCAGTTCCTCAACTCCCTCAGTGCCATAGTAAGGGGTTCAATCGCCAGTGCGAAGAGCAGGGGGGACATGGGACACCCCTGCCTCATCCCTCGATGCAACTGAAACTACTCAGACCTCCTCTTGTTCATGGCCACACTCGCCATCGGGACCTCGTATAACAGCCTAACCCACCTGACGAACCCCTCCCCAAACCCGAACCTGTTCAGCACCTCCCACAAGTACCCCCACTCTACCCTATCAAAGGCCTTCTCAGCGTCCATCGCCGCCACTATCTCTGCCTCCCCCTCCCTCGCCGGCATCATAATAACGTTCAGGAGCCTCCGCACATTCACGTTCAACTGCCTCCCCTTCACGAACCCCGTCTGGTCTTCGTGGATGACCTGCGGCACACAATCCTCAATTCTCATGGCTAAGACCTTCGCCAGCACCTTAGCATCCACATTTACCAGCGAGATAGGCCTGTAAGACCCACACTGCAGGGGATCCTTGTCCCGCTTCAGGATCAAGGATATCAGTGCCCGGGACATTCACTCTCCACTCTCAGCTCCCCCCCTCCCTTGCCTCATTGAAGGTCCTAACCAGCAGCGGGCCCAACAGGTCCATATATTTTTTGTAACATTCGACCGGGAAACCGTCTGGCCCGGTGCCTTCCCCGCCTGCATGCTCCCTATCCCTTTGGCCAGCTCCTCCAGCCCAATCGGGGCCCCTAATCCTACCATCAGTCCCTCCTCCACAATCAGGAACATCAGTTGGTCCAGAAAGTTGCCCACCCCTCCCTCCTCCACCAGGGGCTCGGACCGAAACAGTTCCTCATAAAAGTACCTGAAGACCCCATTGATGCCAATCCCACTCTGCACCACACTCCCTCTCCTATCCTTAACTCCCCCAATCTCCCTAGCTGCATCCCGCTTCCGAAGCTGATGTGCCAGCATCCGGCTTGCCTTTTCCCCATATTCGTAAATCGCCCCCTGGGCCTTCCTCCACTGCGCCTCCGCCTTCCTGGTGGTCAACAGGTCGAATTCGGCCTGGAGGCTACGCCTCTCCCTCAACAGTCCCTCCTCCGGCACCTCCGCGTACCTCCTGTCTACCCTTACTATCTCCCCCACCGGCCTCTCCCTCTCCCTCTGTTCTCTCCTCTCCTTGTGAGCTCTCCCCTCACCACCACCTTCAGCGCCTCCCAGACCGTCCCCACTCGAACCTCCCCATTATCGTTGGCCTCCAGGTATCTTTCTATGCTTCCTCGGACCTGCTCGCTCACCTCCTCGTCCGCCAACAGCCCCACCTCCAAGCGCCACAACGGGCACTGGTCCCTCTCCTCCCACAGCTCTAAGTCTACCCAATGCGGGGCGTGATCCGAAATGGCTGTCGCCGAGTACTCGGTATCCTCTACTCTCACAATCAGCGCCCTGCTCATAACAAAGTCTTCGATCCGGGAATAGGACTTATGAACGTGCGACAAGAACGAAAATTCCCTAGCCCCCGGCCTTGCAAATCTCAAAGGGTCCACCCCTCCCATCTGGTCCATAATCCCCCTCAGCACTTTAGCCGCCGCCGGCTACCCGCCTACCTGTCCTAGACCTGGAGCGATCCAGTGCCGGATTCAACACCGTGTTAAAGTCTCCCCCCATCATTAGGCCCCCCACTTCCAAGTCTGGGATCTGACCCCAACATGCACCGCATAAAACCCTCATCGTCCCAGTTCGGGGCGTACATGTTGACCAGCACCACCCTCTCCCCTTGCAGCTTGCCACTTACCATTACGTACCTGCCACCATTGTCTGTCACAATGCTCGATGCCTCGAACGACACCCTCTTTCCCACCAAGATCGCCACCCCCTGATTTTTGGCATCCAGCCCCGAATGAAACACCTGGCCTATCCACCCCTTCCTCAATCTTACCTGGTCCTCCACCTACAGGTGCGTCTCCTGGAGCATGACCACATCCGCCTTCAGCCCCTTCAGGTGCGTGAACACCTGGGCCCCCTTAACCGGCCCCTTCAGTCCCCTTACATTCCAAGTTATCAGCCGGATCAGGGGGCTGCTCGACCCCCTCCCCCACCAACTAGCCATAACCCCTCCTCGGCCAGCCACGCGCCCACGTCCAGCCCGTTCCCCACGGCGGCAGACCCCCGTCCCGACTCCCTCTACTCGCTCCAGCTCCCCCTTGACCATACCAGCAGCAACCCCCCCCCCCCCCCCCCCCCCCCCCCCCCCCCCCACCCACCCCAGCTAGGACCCCTCCTAGCTGCATTGCACTCCCGCAAGTCAGCTGACTCCTGCTGAACCCGGCCGCTCCCACATCTCTTTCGACTCCTCCCAGTGTGGGACTTCCCCTCCCCCTCTATTACCCACCAACAGGCTCTCTGCCTCCCCTGCCATCCCAAGAACGGGAAAAAGCCCGCGCTTCCCCGCCCCGGCCCCACCCCCTCCAGCCTTCAGCACGGGAAAAAGCCCGCGCTTTCCACCTGCCCGGCCCCGCCTCCTCTGGCGCAGCTCCTTTTACAACCCCAGTACCCTCACCCCCGACTCGGGCCTCACCCTCCCCCGCGGGGCCCCATCCCCCCCTACCGGCCATCCACCCCCTATTACGCTTACTTGCCCCCCCCTCCAGGAGCCCACCCGTCAGACCCAACCAAAACAGTGCCCAACCCACCCTAACCACCTACACCGAAACAAAAATAAACAAGAACAAAGAACCCCACCCCCTCAAAATGTAACAACCACAACAATCCCCAACCATCCCCACGCATGACCCCCCATCCCGACCCTCAGTTTGTGTCCAGCTTCTTGGCCTGAACAAAGGCCCACGCCTCCTCCGGGGACTCAAAATAATGGTGCCGGCCCTTGTAGGTGACCCACAGACGCGCCGGCTGCAGCATGCCAAACTTCACCCCCTTCCTGTGTAGCACCGCCTTCACCCAGTTGTACCCGGCCCTCTTCTTCGCCACCTCCGCGCTCCAGTCCTGATACATTCGAACTTCCGCGTTCTCCCACCTGCTGCTCCTCTCTTTCTTGGCCCACCTGAGTACGCACTCCCGATCAGCGAACCGATGAAACTGCACCAGCACCGCCCGCAGTGGCTCGTTAGCCTTGGGCCTCCTCGCCAGCACTCTATGGTCCACTTCCAGCTCCAGGGGCCCATGGACCCCGCTCCCATCAGCGAGTTTAACATGTTGACCACATAGGCCCCCACGTCCGATCCCTCCAGCCCCTCTGTGAGGCCCAGGATTCGCAGGTTCTTCCGCCTCGACCGATTCTCCATCTTCTCGAACCGTTCCTGCCATTTCTTGTGGAGCGCCTCGTGTGCCTCCATCTTTACCGCTAGGCCCAAGATCTCATCCTCTTTATTTGAGATCTTTTGCCGGACCTCGTGGATCGTCGCCGCCTGGGTCTCCAGCAGCTTGTCAATAGAAGTCTTCATCGGCTCCAGCAGGTCCGCTTTGAGCTCCCTGAAGCAGCGCTGGATAACCTCCTGCTGCTCCTGCGCCCACTGCAACCACGCTGCCTGGTCTCCACCTGCCGCCATCTTGCTTTTCTTCCCTCGCACGTTCTTTGGCTTCACCACCACTTTTTTAGTCGCCCCGCTCCTGGTCCAAGCCATACGCTGTCGGGGGAATGTTGCAGTTTCCTTCCCACACCGGGAAATGTCGAAAAAATGCCATTGGGAGGGCCCTGAAAAGAGCCCAAAAGTCCTTTCCAAGCGGGAGCTGCCGAACGTGCGACTTAGCTCTGCATAGCCGCAACCGCAAGTCCTAAATGACACTTTTAAACAAAGCTCCTGCTCCACTTTTAACAAGGAATCCAATCCAGGATTTTGCACCACCCCCTTTTAGGTTCCCTTCCAGACACTCAAGAGATTCAGCCATGATTTCCATAGTTCTTCCATTGGCTGTCATAAAATTTCACCTGAAAATCACATCAGACACCTTTCTGGCATCTCTGCTTTCTTCTCAGCTCAGTCTGTCTTTACTGAACAGTGCTCCGTTCTAGTGCCTTTAACCCCAAACTTCTTGGAAACGTCGCTTAATTTCTCTAGCTTTCTTAACTAGCTGCTCTTCAGGTCTCTGCATTTGTTTTCTTAATCATTGTTCCGTGAGATGACTTTTCTTCTAGCAAAGCAGAGACATATTCCCTCTCTAGCCTTCAAAACTATCTGCCTCTCGAAAATCTGTGAGAGCTGCCTTCACTTTCACTACCTATCTCAACTACAAACAAATGAGCTGAACTAAAATTTAAAAGCTTCCCTACCTTACAAAGACCCGGTTGCTCAGGAACCGCTGCTGGTTTATTTATTTTTCATGCCATAGCCCTCTCTAAGCACAATAGAAACACCGTTGGAACTTAACCAACCCCCACATACAAAACACCTTTGCCCAGCAGGAATCTAACCTTCGGTTTTACCCTTCCAGACCACATTACGTTAAACCCACTTAAAACTATACATTATTTCAAATGTGTACCAATACAAATATAAGTCCCTTTAAAACTACCTTTATTTTCCTTACAACATTGCGATGCTTGAAATTAATATAGATTTTTAAAAAATTTCTCCAGATACTACTACTGGCTGAACCAACCCAATACAAGATGGCTGTCAACAATCAACACTTGCTGGAATTCAGACATCGTTACAAGACTTTGAAAGATATTACCAAGGTTGCTATCCATGGTGACATTAGTCTGCAAGCAATGTTTATGAAATAAACACCATGAAATTATTTTAATATTGTTACGAATATATATATATATACTGACACATTTTACTATTCATGGAATGTTTTTATGTGTGAACTAGCAGTTGTTTTGGATTGATTCAAAAGCTGTCTCACAATTGAGTATTCTGATGAAGTTGAGGACATTTGTAAATTGCATTTCTTTCCAATACTCCTGCCAATGAACCATTCCAAAACTCAAGTTGGAAAATAGGCCCATTCAGACCACCAAGTTTCCGAGGCTGTGCTTTCCCCTTGTTGAAATGCCTTGTCTCATCCCACCCCAACTTGTTCTCCTCACCTTCTTTAATGTTCCTCTCATTCAAGCAAAACCTAATTACTTTTAAAGTAATTCATGGACCCGAGTCACAGCTGAGAAGTTCACATTCTGACTGCTTTCTGCAAATAAACTTTTCAACGCTCCCCCTTTTCTTCTGTGTGATTGTGTTAAAGTTGTGTCTTCTGGTAGTTTTGGCAACCCAATACAAACAATCTGTTGTTATTTATCTTTACTGTCACCCTGTCCAATCTTGTCGAAGTTTATTATCAGGCCATCCCTTCACCTTTTTGGCTGTGAAGGGAAAAATGCTCCTAAATTCTCGAGTCTCCTCTCTTCATAATTAGAACTTGTTATGCCTCGCACCATTGTAAACGAATTTATGCTGCACATCTTTGATCATTTGCCTACCCACAACTATACATCATATTCCATCTGCAGCCTGAATAACAGTATATTTATTCACCAGAACTCATCAGAATATTGAAGTCACAGCTCTCTCCATTGCAGCTGCTTTGATCGACCATGTTTGAAACTTTGTGTAGCCCACCATAATATCCTGACGTTAGTATCTTCCAAATATGTTGATTATGATCGAACTCCTGGGTACAGTAATATGGTGATTTAAAATTGAGGAGCATGATCATATGCAATGAGTGACCAAGCTTTATATTTGCTGATTCAACAAATAAAAATAAAAAAACGTACCGCCTGTGTAGAGTGGATTAATTTGTCATCGCGAATATTAATACCTGTATATTATTTAAGTAACACATGGGGGTAGAATTTGTGTCTGAAGGGGGTGGACCTGACCTTGGGCCTGACGCTGAATTGAACCGACTGGCGAGCTGCAGACTTCTACCTGGATTCCTCGGGCAGCTTGCTTAGGGGGTTTTGAATGTCAGACCACTGCATCCACCAGGTTAGTTATTTAAAGGGGAAAGGATAGATGCGGAGGTGGGGGGTGTTTGCGCATGTGAGGCCCGAGCGAGGAAAATGATTAGAGAGATGAGTGAAGGGTGGATTATACTGGTATATGCTGCTCAGGCGACCAGCAGTCTTAAAGTAGCACACATGGCCATTCTGCATACAAGGTAAGGAAATAAGACTTGAAGGCAGTTAAGCAATGGGGAGGGGCGAGGTGTAACATCTGTCCCCGATCTTATCCATATGAACGTGCCATCAGAAGCCACTGTATAGCCATCAGGCCCAGGAATACTGTCTAATTTTCCCTTTCCCGCCGGGACTGAAACCAGTTTCAGAGCCCCATACCAGCCTCCCCGAACAGACGCCGGAATGTAGCAACTAGGGGCTTTTCACAATAACTTCATTGAAGCCTACTCGTGACAATAAGCGATTATTATCATTATTACCTGGTTATGATCAACAAAGTCGGCACAGAATAGGAATCGAATCTGGGGATCTTCCCGGGGATTGAGGTATGAGGAGAGGTTGGGTAAACGAGGCGTATATTCCTGGAGCTTAGAAGAATGAGAGGTGATCTAATTGAAACATCTAAAATTCTTTCTGGGGGTTTTTACAGGATAGATGCTGAAAGGATGTTTCGGCTGGCTGGGGGGATCTAGCAAGCAGGTTCAGCCATTGAAGATGGAGACACTTCTCCTCACCTCAAAAAGGTTCTGATTTTTTGAAATTCTCTAACCCAGAGAGCAGTGGATGCCTTGACTGAGCGCGTTTGAAGATCGAGGTGAACAGATTTTTGGATACTAAGAGAATTAAGAGATGTGGGAATAATGTAGAACGATGGAGTGGAAGAACAGCCTTGATCTTGTGGCAGGTTGAAAGGGTTGGAGGGTAACAGCACGGAGGGTGGGGTGGGGGGGCTGTAGTTATTTATTTGTAATATGATTTCCTGTTCTCTTTTTGGGTTTGATATATATATATATAAAAATGCCTTAATAAAAACATTTTTAAAAAAAGAGCCTACTCCAATTCCTGTAACATTCCAAGCCAGTGGGGATTGAGGAGCTGATTAATTAGCACGCTGGGAAGCCTTGAAATACTGGAGGGGCCAGTTGCTTCTTTGTTTAAATTAAAGGCTTTTGCTCACAGGACATGTTCTGAACATGCTTTCAGTGCAGGTCATTCCTGCTACCGTGGGCTATTTTGACTCTTAGTGTTGGCTGTTCAGATGGAAAGGTAAGGAGATAAACTTGAGAGAGAAGACTGGATGGAGCAGCAAGGCGTGTTGGTGTGACAGGTGATGTGCGGGAGAGAGAGGTGTGGGAGAAGTGGAGTGAGGGCGTTTGTATGTGTTTGTCCTGTGCTGATGAGGCCATTGAATATCTCAGCACCGCGTCTATGAGTGATGAACCACTCTGGTGCCATTCAGCTCCTCTCTCACTGCCAGCCACGCTCGCTTTATTTCAGAAGTTGGTCTCTTCCTCTCGGCCACTGGGAAAAGAATCTCTCTTTGGAACCTAACGGCCCACAGTGCATTCTCTCCTGGGTGCTTTAAAGACCCAGTGGACGGTGTGTATTGTGGGGAACTGGCGCCAGGAAGCGCAGAGGGTCAACAACTAACGGAGCTTTATTGACAAGCTGTCTTCACTGCAGGATGCTTCTTCACTCTGGCAGTTTTCCACAAATTTGTCTTTGTACAAATGCCCTCAGTAGTTGTTTTGACCGGTGTCGACGTAACTAGAGGTTGACTCTGTGCTTGGTCTGAAGGTGAGATGTGTTCCTCAACAGTGTCTGTCGATGTCAGAGTTATGGAAAGATTTAGGTCAGGACTTTGTACCGTTGAATCTGAATTTTCAGCAGGTTCAATTTCTGGCAGATTGGTTCTCCCACCGATAGCTGGTCCACATGACTCTAGATGACATTACTTCTAGTCTGGGCAATATACGAGGCAGGTCCAGTCTGTGCAAGGATTGTAGCAGGAACCCAGTTTTCACCTGTGGAGTAATTCCTCGCCAACAATACTTGTCCTTGGTGGAAGACACAATGTTTTGCTTTACTTCTGTTGCACAATCAATAACTCCCGAAGCGAGATTGTAGGACAATTGAATGCTTTATTGAACTAGATGTTTCCCCCAGCAGCGCAGGTACAGAATGCAGCAGCTAGGGAAACACAGACTCTTATACTCTGCTTTTCTGGGCGGAACCAGCAGGCAGGCTTCACTAATGATCTTACAGCATCAGGTACCTCCAACCTAGGTACCGTAAAAGCCCTAATACCGACTACCACATTCACCCCCTGTTAAAAAAGGAGTCCGGCAGGGGTGGTGGTCTCGCGTTGTACAGTCGTGAAGGTTATGGCGGTACCCATCCGTGGTCAAGTGTTTTGCCTTTTTACATGTCGCACAAACTATTTACAGGTATTTATTTACAGATACATTTCATAATGAAGCTATTAGTTGATCGGGGGCCCTGGTCGTCCTTTGTGATCGTCACAGTCTCGGCGGTGATGCAGGCGCCGGCTCGGGCATCTGTGACGGCGGAAGCGTGGCGTCTTCAGCTTCATCACCCCTGGGTGGGACCAGCGGAAGGACCGATCCCCCTGGGAAGGAGGCAGCCGTGGGGTGCGCCAGTGGGAGGGTGGATGGGGTTGGTGAGGGGGGTGTGGGTGGGGATCCAGCGGGCGCCAGGTCCCGGAGGCAGACCGTATCCTGCCGGCTGTCGGGGTACTCCACATAGGCGTACTGAGGGTCAGCGTGAAGGAGGTGGACCCTCTCGACCAGCTGGTCCGACTTGTGCGCCCGCACATGTTTGCGGAGCAGAATGGGTCCAGGAGCTGCCACCCAGGTTGGGAGCGAGGTCCCGGAGGAGGACTTCCGAGGGAAGACAAGGAGACATTCATGAGGTGTTTCGTTGGTCGTAGTACACAGTAGCGATCGAATGAAGTGGAGTGCATCGGGGAGGACCTCCTGCCAGCGGGAGTCTGGGGATTCCTGGACCGTAGGGCCAGTAGGACGGTCTTCCAGACCGTTCCATTCTCCCTCTCCACCTGCCTGTTTCCCCGGGGGTTATAACTGGTCGTCCTGCTCGAGGCAATGCCCTTGCTGAGCAGGAATTGATGCAGCTCGTCGCTCACGAAGGAGGACCCCCTATCGCTATGGATGTAGGCGGGGAAACCGAACAGGGTAAAGATTCTGTGGAGGGCTTTAATGACGGTGGCAGCATTCATGTCGGGACAGGGGATAGCGAACAGGAACCGGGAGTACTCGTCAATCACGTTCAAGAAGTACGTGTTGCGGTCGGGAAGGGGAAGGGGCCCTTTGAAGTCCATGCTGAGGCGTTCAAAGGGGCGGGAAGCCTTCACCAGGTGCGCTTTCTCTGGCCGGTAGAAGTGTGGCTTGCACTCTGCGCAGATGTGGCAGTTCCTGGTGACGGTCCTGACTTCGATGGAGTAGGGCAGGTTGCGGGTTTTGATAAAATGGAAGAAACGAGTGACCCCCCCCCCCCCCCCGGGTGGCAGAGGCCATCGTGAAGGGTCCGGAGTCGCTCTACTTGTGCGTTGGCACATGTGCCGTGGGATAGGGCATCAGGAGGCTCGTTGATCTTCCTGGGACGATACAAGATCTTGTAGTTGTAGATGGAGAGCTCGATCCTCCACCGTAAGATCTTATCGTTCTTTATCTTGCCCCCGCTGTGCATTATCGAACATGAAAGCTACCGACCGTTGGTCAGTGAGGAGCGTGAATATCCTGCCGGCCAGGTAATGCCTCCAATGCTGCACAACTTCTACTATGGCTTGGGCCTCCTTTTCAACGGAGGAATGACGAATTTCGGAGGCATGGAGGGTGCGTGGGAAGAAGGCCACGGGCCTACCCGCCTGGTTGAGGGTGGCCGCCAGAGCTACGTCAGATGCGTCGCTCTCGACCTGGAAGGGAAGGGACTCATTGATTGCGTGCATCGTGGCCTTTGCGATGTCTGCCTTTATGCGACTGAAGGCCTGGCGGGCCTCTGCCGACGGAGGGAAAACTGTGGATTGGATTAGTGGATGGGCCTTGTCCGCATAATTGGGGACCCACTGGGCGTAATATGAGAAAAATTCCAGGCAGCGTTTCAGGGCCTTGGATCAGTGGGGGAGGGGAAACTCCGTGAGGGGTTGCATGCGTTTGGGGTCGGGCCTATGACTCCATCGTGCACTACGTAGCCAAGGATGGCTAGACGGTAGGTGCTGAATACGCATTTCTCCTTGTTATAGGTCAGGTTAAGGAGATTGGCGGTATGGAGGAATTTGTGGAGGTTGGTGTTGTGGTCCTGCTGGTCGTGGCCGCAGATGGTGACATTGTCGAGGTACGGAAACGTGGCCCGCAAACCGTACCGGTCACCCATTCGGTCCATCTCCCGTTGGAAGAACGAGACCCCATTTGTGACACCAAAGGGAACCCTTAGGAAGTGGTAGAGCCGCCCATCTGCTTTGAATGTACTTGCGGTAGTCAGGGCGAATGGGGAGCTGGTGGTAGGCGGATTTGAGGTCCTCCGTGGAAAAGACCTTGTATTGTGCAATCTGATTGACCAAATCTGATATGCGGGGGAGAGGGTACGCGTCGTGCTGCGTATACCTGTTGATGGTCTGACTGTAATCGATGATCATCCTGTGCTTCTCCCCGGTCTTTGCAACCACTACTTGAGCTCTCCAGGGGTTGTTGCTAGCCTTGATAATACCTTCCTTCAGTAACCGCTGGACCTCCGACCTGATGAAGGTCCGGTCCTGGGCACTGTACCGTCTGCTCCTGGTGGCGACGGGTTTGTAATCGGTGGTGAGGTTTGCAAACAAGGAAGGTGGGTCGACCTTGAGGGTCGAGAGGCTGCAGACAGTGAGAGGAGGTATAGGGCCGCCGAATTTAAAGGTTAAGCTCTGGAGATTACATTGGAAGTCCAATCCCAGGAGTGTGGCAGCGCAGAGGTGAGGGAGGACGTAGAGTCGGAAATTCTTAAACTCTCTTCCCTGGACTGTGAGGTTAGCTATGCAGTACCCCTTGATCTCTACAGAGTGAGACCCGGAGGCCAGGGAGATTTTCTGGTTAACTGGGTGTATAGTGAGTCAGCAGCGCCTTACTGTATTGAGGTGTATAAAACTCTCTGTGCACCCGGAGTTGATCAGGCAGGCTGTCTTGTGTCCGTTGATGAGTACAGTCGTCGTAGCGGTCGAAAGAGTTCGGGGCCGAGACTGGTCCAGTGTCACCCTGGCGAGTCGTGGCAGAAGCTGATGGATCTCCTCGGGCGGTGTGCGGTCATCCGAATCGGGGTCTTGAGACTCCAGCCAAGATGGCGGCGCCCACAGGTCGTACATGGCCGGGGGTGGGCAAGATGGCGGCGCCCATGAATCGCACGTGGTCTCCGGGGTCAAGATGGCAGCGCCCGGTGTCCGCACGTGGCTCGCGGGATCAAAGATGGCGGCACCCACAACCGCACGTGGCCTGCGAGGAGGGGAATGGCGGCGGCCCCGGTTCGCCTGTGGAGACAGCAGCGACCGCCCGGGCCTGGCATACCACCACAATATGCTCCTTCTTCCCACAGCCCTTGCAAGTTGCGGATCGGGCCGGACAGCGTTGCCGGTGGGTGCTTGGCTTACCCCCAAAAATAACATCGGGGTCCCCCGGAGTTGCCTGACAGCCGCGCGTCACAAGCTTATGGAGGGTTGGGGGATGCGTCGGAATAGGCTGCGGGTTACATAGAATTTACAGTGCAGAAGGAGGCCATTCAGCCCATCGAGTCTGCACCAGCTCTTGGAAAGAGCACCCTACCCAAGGTCAACACCTCCACCCTATCCCCATAACCCAGTAACCCCACCCAACACTAAGGGCAATTTTGGACACTAAGGGCAATTTATCCTGGCCAATCCACCTAACCTGCACATCTTTGGACTGTGGGAGGAAACCGGAGCACCTGGGACCCTGGAGCTGTGAAGCGATTGTGCTATCCACAATGCTACTGTGCTGCCGGGTTGGATCCATGCTGCCCATGGGGCTACCACGCGGTCGGGGACGTACGCTCGGGTGTTGCGGGAGGCTACGTCTAAGGAGCTTGCGAGTGCCCGTGCCTCCTTGAGACCCAGCAACGAAGGCGTCCCAGATTAAGAGTTTGGTGTGGTTGTTGGCTGAAACTTGCGGACAATCACAGTTCCTACCAAGTACCAGCAGTGCACGGTAGAATTCGTCTAGCGATTCCCCCGGAATTTGTCATCTGGTAGCTAGACGGTGTCGAGCGTAAACCTGATTTACTGGGCGAATGTAGTGTCCTTTCAACAGTGAGATTTGGAGTGGCCTATCCTACGAAGTTGAGAATGGCTCACAATTCGAGGGATTTTTATTTCAAGCCGGTGGAGGCAGCAGAGGCTTCGTGTTGGCTTAAGGACTGGGACGGATGAAAATTGGGATTTGGACTTGGTTGGTGGGGACAGGGATGGTGTTTTCCTTATGGAGGCTTTTCTATTTGATTGGGATTTTGTTTTCTATCTCTTGAATGGGGAGGTTTGTTTTAAATGGGTTCTTGGTTTTGTATTTTCTTTTTTCCTTATGGGTTTGGTTCTGTATTGTTCCTTGGTTATAAGGGTGGTGGGTTTTGGGGCATGTGGGATCGGGTTACTGAGGAGGGGAGGGGAGGAGGAGGGGGCCTCTGGTAACAAACGAAGATTGGTTAGAGAACGGGTGTGTGGTGTGTTGGTGCCTGGTCGAGCAGGTTTCGATGGACCTGGGAGGTATGAATGGTGGGGGGAGGGGATCGCTACTGAGTGAGGTGTTTGCAAGAGCAGTGGATGGGGGGCTCTGGGATGATGGGGATCAATGGTAACAAAAGGACGGTGCAGGTCTGGCCAGATGGGCAGGGCCCAGGGTAATGGTGATGGCGGAGAGGAGGGGCGGGTGTGGATTGGGGGGGGGGGGGGGGGGGGGGGGGGTGGTGAGAGAACCCCAGTCACAATGGTGACATGAAACATGAGGGGATTAGGAGAACAGGTGAAGAGAGTGAGAGTTTTTGCGCAGTTGAAGAGCTTAAAAGCTGATGTGGCGATGCTGCAGGAGACCCATCTGAGGGTGAAGGATCAGGTGAGGCTTAGGAAGGGTTGGGTGAATCAGGTGCTTCATTCGGGGGTTCAATAATAGAGCTCGGGGAGTGGCAATATCAGTGGGAAAGAGGGTGAGGTTTCTGATGGAGAAGCTGGTGGCTGGTCAGGGGAGCAGGTACATGTTAGTGTTGGGTATGTTGGACGGGAGGTTG
The DNA here is from genome assembly GCF_902713615.1 of Scyliorhinus canicula. NCBI lineage: Eukaryota > Metazoa > Chordata > Chondrichthyes > Carcharhiniformes > Scyliorhinidae > Scyliorhinus > Scyliorhinus canicula. The sequence goes on from NC_052147.1 coordinate 59,497,555, forward strand.
GTGATGCTGACAAGCATATATGGTCCCAATTGGGATGATGCGGGGTTTGTGAAGAGAGCGTGGGTGCTATCTGGATACCCATGAGTTGATAGTAGGGGGAGAGGGGGGGGATTGGAACATAGTGCTGGAACCAAGGGTGTACAGGTCCCAGCCTCGCTCACTGACCCAGTTTGGTGGGGGGGGGAGGGGGGGGGGTGGGGGCTAAGGTGTTGTCTGGGCTCATGATGGGGGGGGGGGAGAGAACTCATGAAAGAATTGAAAGAATTTACACCCAAGGGATTGGGAGGATTCATTTTTCTCCCCAGTGCACAAGTTATTTTCAAGGATTGAATTTTTCGTGGGGGGGAAAGGCACTGCTGGCTGGGGTTAAGAGGTCGGAGAACTCGGCAATTGTGACCTCGGATCACGCCCCGCATTGGATGGATGTGGTTTTGGAGAAGGAGGCAGCCCAGAAGCTGGGATGGAGGATGGATGTGGGGTTGTTGGCGGATCGGAGCTTCTGTGACAAGATAGAGAAGGTGATTGAGGAGTAGATGGCCTGGGGTTGTGCAGGGCTTCAAACATTTAACTTCACTAGCTTTGTGGGGAGGGTGAAGGCTGAATTGCTGAGGTGGGATAGTCTCCCTCTGTCATTGGCAGGCTGGGTGCAGGCAGTAAAGACCTGTTCTTGTTTCAGTGCCTGCCGGTGTTTTTGCCCAAGGAATTTATTTAGAGGGGTGGGCAGGCTGGTATCCTGGTTTGTTTGGGCAGGGAAGGTGGCTAGGATTAGGAAGGTGATACTGCAGAGGGGATGGCAGGTGTGGGGAGGTGAGGCCTCCCAAATTTGTTGTATTATTATTGGGCGGCAAATGCAAAGAAGCCTCAGGTTTGGAGCGGTGGGGGGGTGCTATGTGGATGAGGATGGAGGCAGGCTCTTGCCGGGGGTCTGGGTTGCAGGCATGGTAACAGCGCCGCTCCCGGTGACCCCAGGGAAGTGTTCAATGAGTCTGGTGGTGGTGGCCACGCTGAAGATCTGGAGGCAGTTTTGGCAGCATTTTAGGTTAGCAGCTGGGTCGGGTGGGATGCCGATTAGGGGCAATCATGGGTTTAAGCCGGGGAAGATGGATGCAAGGTTCTTGTGATGGGAAGAGAGTGGGATCACGGAAATAAAGTATTGCTTTCTGGGATAGCAATTTGCGGGTTTGGCGGACTGAGCTAGAAAATTGAGCTGGTGCGGGGCGATAGCTTTAGATAAGTGCAGGTGCCGGACTTTGTGAGGAAACATTTTGGAGGAGGATGGGGTGTCCATGGAGGGATTTAAAGCGAAGTGGGAGGAAGAGTTGGGAGCGGCGCTGGAAGAGGATTTGTGGTGTAAGGTACTGTGGGGGGTAAACGCCTCAACTTCATGCGCGAGGCTGGGGCTGACACAGCTGAAGGTAGTATAAACGGTGCACCTTGCAAAGTCTAGGATAAGCCGGCTGTTCGAGGGGGCGGAGGATATCTGTGAGCGAGGTGGGAGGGGTCCTGCTAACCATGTGCATATATTTTGGACCTGCCCGATGCTGGAAATGTTTTAAAGGACGGTATTCAGCACCATTTCGGGGTTTTTACATGTGGATGTGGAGCCCAGTACCCTAGAACAGTGTTTGTCAAACTTTTTTTCCGGGGACCCAATTTAACCAACCGGCCAAACTTCGTGATCCACCATTTTCGCTTACCTTTAATGCCTGCTTGGTCCTCACGATCTCACTTGTGTTGTCATTCAATGTTACATTTCTGTATGGGTTGTTCATCAGAGGTCCTGGAGCTCACACCAGCACTGCTTTGTCCTGTTCAGAACATAGAACATTACAGCGCAGTACAGGCCCTTCGGCCCTCGATGGGCCACTCACTCCAGCAGGTTTAGTTCTGAGATGCTGGCCTGCTTGTGTCTTTCGCCCTCTCTTTTTCTTATTACAAAATGATCCATTTTAAATTTTTCAGTCCTGTTGCTCGTTTGCTGCTGACAAAATGGAGGAATTGCTATTGCGCCCAGAGCACGTGACATCAGTGTTCGAGGCACGTGACCTGCTTCCTGCCTCACTTCAGGCAGGGAGACTGATTGGATTAAAAACAAATCTTCTCCTGAGTCATGGCGCTGACGTCAGGAGGAGGGGGTGCTTCTCGTTGGGTTCCGGGCATGCGCACTGATGAGCGGGCATGCATGTGCAGAGTGCGCGCATTCTGAAAGGCGGTCGCAGCCGGCATTCTGAAAGGCAGTCGTAGCCGGCATTTTTAAAAGCTGGCTGCTGCGGCCGTTGCACATTAATTCTCACAATCAGCAATACCACGATCTCTAGGGCAGCACGGTGGTGCAGTGGTAGCACTGCAGCCTCACGGCGCCGAGGTCCCAGGTTCGATCCCGGCTCTGGGTCACTGTCCGTGTGGAGTTTGCACATTCTCCCCGTGTTCGTGTGGGTTTCGCCCCCACAATCCAAAGATGTGCAGGGTAGGTGGATTGAACACGCTAAATTGCCCCTTAATTGGAAAAAATGAATTGGGTACTCTAAATTTATTTTAAAAAAGCAATGTCACGATGGATACCTCTGCAATCCTCCTGACACCCACCCACGCCCCACAAACTGGTTGCGACCCTGACTTTGAAAATGACTGCCCTAGAAGCCATATTTGGGGTTTCGGACCGGCCGGAGCTGCAGGTGGGCAGGGGGCAGATATTTTAATCTTCGCCTGGCTGATTTCCCAAAGGCGGGTCAAGTTGAGGTGGAGGTCAGCTTCTCCACCCTGTGCCACAACGTGGCAGGGAGACCTGCTGGAATTCATGACCCTGGAAAAGGTGAAGTTTGACGTGTGAAGGAGGTTTGTTCATCATGCACTTTTGGAAGTTGGTTACCGTTGACTGTTGAGGGAGGGGGGTTTGGGGAGGCTGGGTGTTTTTCGAGGGTTTTGTATTGTAAAATTGTTGAAAATTTGTTGAATAAAAAAACTTTTAAAATAAAGTAAACGGACGATAATCCATCAATCAACAACAGTGTGAACTTTCTTCCCAACAGAAATTGGTGGAATCTCGTTACTGTAAAGATAATCCCAAAGGCTTGCCTTTCACGTTGTATGTAATTGCTTCCAGCTTTTCTCAATGCTTGAGACATAAAGGCCATGGGTCTTTCCTGACTGGGTGGCACGATGTGGGATAGCATCATTCCTGCACTATAAGGAGAAGTGTCACAGGCCAGCTGTAGGGGTAGGGTAGGATTGAAATGTGTAAGTACTTCAGATTTGAGCAATGCTTCTTTGGCTTTCGCAAGAGCATTATCCCATTGATCTGACCATTTCTACTGCTTGTTCTGGCACAACAGGTTAAGCAATGGCTTTAAACTGGTTGCCAAATTTGAAACAGATCCTCCGTAGCAGTTCAACAATCCTCAGAAGGATCGCGACTGGTTTACATTCTAAGGTGCCTCTGTGAGAGCATTTGACCTTTTTAAGGAGATTTGCGAAAACCCGTGGCATCTATCACATGTCTCAAATACTCGACGGGAGTCCCTCTTTTAAATAGTGAGTCTTAAACAGTCTGGTGCGTGCTGCGATCGTGCATGCCCACTCCCAACGAAAGCTGGTTGATCACGACCATGCATAGGTTTTACTAAACCGTGATAAATCTGCCCCACAGACAATTGAGCTCCCAATCTCCTGTCAACAACCCGAGACTTCCCCCAAAACCCCAATGTGAACAGGTCCATCAGATAAAATTCTGCCCAATGCTATGTTGCAAGCTGTGGAAGCTAATGTCAGAACTGGCTTCCTTCTCAGCCTTCATATGTGTCATTGTTTTTTTGCCATATCTTGTTGTGGTCTGTTCTTTTCAGCCCTGCTATCATGAGAGGTTGATGGCTTGTTAGCTCTAATCAGGCACTTACTCCTCTTGTTACTTGCAGTCTGTTCATCTGGGTATTGTCGAAGATTGGTAGCTGCTCCATCTCATCATGGGTGTTCTGGGCTGTCGGACAAGCATGTTGGCCTACTTCACCTTTCTAATATACAAAATAGCTGAGTAAACATACCGAGGCTTTCTTGGCTAACTACTTACAACGGAAATAGGAAATTCATCACTAAACACGTTAAATTATCAAAAGTATTTAATCAGAGACCTGATATAGGCTTCACACCCAAATAATGAATTGATCATTGCAGCTTCTTCAGTGTTTCCAATAATTCCTGTTTGTATTTCAGATTTTCACATTTGCAGTTTTTTTTACTCCTTTAAAAATAAAAGCATTATTTTTTGTACTGTGAAGAAGTCCACCTTTAAGTTGAAAACGTCAATTATATTTCTCAATATACAATATAAAAACCTGCTGCAAATCTGAAATAAAACTGGAAAATGTCAGAAATACTCAGCAGGCCTCGGCAGCGTCTGTGGAGAGAGAAACCTTTCTTCATTTTTTTGGTCAGTAACCTTCCATCATTCAACAGCTGTATTGGTGCATTTCGTCGTACAGTTATTTGAACTCTTAAATGTATTCGCTTTTCCCATCAAATTGTACATGGTGTGGACTAATTGAGAAATTAGTATAATTTAAATATAACCACAAGGTGGCGATGTCAGCACATGATTTGAAACTACCCGGGCAAGCAGTCAGATACCTTGTTGAAAGCTTTGATATCAATGTCATTGTTGACCATGCCTGATCTTGTGTGGTAGAACACCGCCGATTTCATGTTCAGCAACCCACGCGACAAAGTGTCTTTTTTAAAAACTATTTTATCCATTTTTGTTGTCATAGATAATCATCGTGCTCTTAATTTAATCAGAATTTCATCATTTTCACAGAGAGTCAGATTTCAAAATGTCTCTGCAGCCACTGCTAAAATTAACAAAAGTGGTGAAGTGAGCTTGATGGGCTGAATGGCCCATTCATGTCCCTGTATTTTCTTCTCTCTGTTCAGGTTCACATACATGAAGAACAGTAACTTGGGCAAGATGTCAAAGGATAAATCAGTGCTTTCATGGAGTAGGCAATCTGGGTGTTGGGGCCTCCGCACCTCAGCAGGAGGACTCCTATTCCACTAGTCCCAGAGGAGATTGACTGGGTCATTCCCATGAGTCTCGTGGGGGCCACAACACTGAGGTTACAAATGGTCTGATTCAGCTACCTGGGAGAACAGTGGGTTTGGTGGGACTGCAGCGGCTTATTTATTTGCAGGGAATTTCTGGCTGTCCAGCACTGGAGGTTGGACAAGCAGAAAGAAAAATCCGAGACAGTGGAGGGGACAAAAGAGATGGTGCTGTGAATATTATCAGTGTGTATGAGGAAGCTGACACCATGTTTTCGGTTGATGTTGCTGAGGTATGGATGTGAATTGGGAGTGGGTCCTTGGGGGACTGGGGAGGTACTAGTGCAGGAGTGGAAAGAGCCTCTGATTCTCTGGAGCCCCACCCAACTGGAAGCAGGGGAGATATTGGAGGGGGTTAGTGCAGTCAGTCGCGACAAAGGCTGCTGATAGGTTAAGGAGGACAAAGAGGGACAGCTTGGCTTTGTCCCAATCACAATAGGGTGTCATTTGTGACTTCGATAAGGGCCATTACAGTGCTGTGACTGGGATAGAGACCTGAGTGGAGGGCTTTAAGTATGGAGTTTCAGGAAAGATGGGCACAGATTTGGGAACAACATGTTTAAAGATGTTGGAGGGGAAAGGGTGGTAGGAGACGTGGTGATAGGATAGAGAGGATGAGTTTTTTTTGTGACGGAGGGGGAAATGACACAGATTTGAAAGCCTGGGGACGAATCCATGAAATTCTAATCAAACAAATGGTACAAACATGAACTACAATTACGATGTGGGGCCAACCAATTAACGCTCCTAAATGGCTGCAGGGCAGCCAGTTTCAGCAGTGTGTGTTCACCTTTCACTTGGTGGCAGGATGGGACAACCAGAAAATTCTGTCCTATGCCTCTATGAAGCTCAGGATCCCAAATACCTTATTCATTCCTTTATTATCCTGTGCTATCTTCAGAAATATGTGCACAAATAGTCCCAAATATGACTCCTCTTTCATCCCCTTCGAAATTGTGCCATTTAGCAAAGTCAGAATGGATTTATGAAGGGGAAATCATACTTGACAAATTGATTGGAATTCTTTGAAGATTTAACTAATAGAGTTGACCAGGGAGAACCGGTGGACATGGTTTATTTAGACTTTCAGAAGGCTTTCGACAAGGTCTCACAAAGCAGATTACGATGTAAACTTAAAGCACATGGGATTGCGGGTAATGTCTTGAGGGGCTGGTTTAGCACACTGGGCTAAATAGCTGACTTTTAAAGCAGACCAAGGCAGGCCAGCAGCATGGTTCAATTCCCGTACCAGCCTCCCCGAATAGGCGCCAGAACGTGGCGACTAGGGGCTTTTCACAGTAACTTCATTTGAAGCCTACTTGTGACAATAAGCGATTTTCATTTTTCATTCATTCATGTGCATATTTAAGGTTTTAATTGCTTATTGTTCAATGTTTGAGTTCAAAAAGGAGAGACAGAAATATCGTGAGCCTGATGAGAGGGCAGGACAGATCTAAGTTGTACATTCATGTTCATTAAAAGGTGAGATTATCTAAAGCTTAAGTAAGAATTAGGGTAGGTTTTGGTCTATTTTCTGACACCTGTAGAAACCTATTTGTATAATATGTTATCATAAATTATATAACAGCCCAGCACAGAAGAAGGCCATTCGGCCAATCAAATCTGCATTGGTTCTTTCGAATAGCAATTTGTTAGTCCCAGTAATCCTTTCCCCATATCACTGCAATTCTTTTTCCTTCAAGTATTCATCCAATTCTCTTTTGAAGGTGACTAGGGTATCCACCACCCAATTAGGCAGAGCTTTCCAAATCCCAAACACTCTTTGCAAACAAACGTTTTCCACGTGCTCCAAGCCGTTCTTTTGCCAGACAACTTAAATCCTCTGGGGTTATCAACTCTTCAACCATTAGAAACCATTTCTCATAATGGTTAGCACTGCTTCCGCATGGAGCCGAGGACCCAGGTTCGATCCTGGCCCCGGGTCACTGTCCGTGTGGAGTTTGCACATTCTCCCCGTGTCTACATGGGTCTCACCCCCACAACCCAAAAAGATATGCAGGGTAGGTGAATTGGCCATGCTAAATTGCCCCTTAATTGGAAAATAGAATCGGGTACTCTGAATATATATATAAAAAAGAAACCATTTCTCTTTATTTGTTCTGTATGATTTAAATATATTAATCAAATCTCCTCTTAGCTCTCTCTGCTCGAAGCAGAACAACCCCAGCTTCTTCAATCTATCCATATATCTGTCATCCCTAATCCTTGAAACCATTCTCAGAAATCTTGTCTATACCCTCACCAAATCCTTCCCATTCGGTTTAAACTGTGCTGCCCAGAATTGGACACAATGGGAGTGATTCTCCAGAAAGATTTCTAAATGTGGTAGCGAGCGGGAACTGCTGCATGCTTCCCGGCCCTCAGCCCAGCGAGGCCGGCAACGCTATTCAACGTTAATTGGTCCCCTTAACAAGGCCCCACAGGTGTCACGTCGCAAAACGAAGGCTCACCAGCCGATTTGCTGGGTCTGCGCCCGCCTGCCTACCGCTAACAAGGTCGAACAGCACTTAGTTAGTTAGGGGGTGAGAGGGAGGGTGGTGGGGGGGGCACCATAGGGAGAGTGGTGCATTGTTGGACCCCCGTGACACATTAACACCCCTTGACCACAAGCAGTCTGACGCCTCTGTCACTTTCTTCAGCAATGCAGGCCAGCATCCAAGCCCTTAGCCCATCTCTCGTGGCATCCCCCCCCCCCCCCCCCCCCCGGGGCACACCGCGTGGAGGTGATGGGTGTTAGCGAGCACTCAGCAGACAGGCAGGAGTCAGATATGGCATAGATTGAGGAGCACCAGCGCTCAGCTCTCTGCGGGTTATCATCACCCCCTGCTCTCAACAGTGACCTGCTGACAGTGACGCAGTTCCAGCACCCTGCAGTGATGTGACACATACCCCGGGAGGGTCAGAAACAGGGGGTGTGGGTGGGTAACTAGCAGTAACGAACCAGGCCATATCCTATGTGACTGGGGCCAGTATCAGGGCCTCCCTGTCTCTCCGAGCTTGCCAGACACTCGCCGCTATTACCTGTCCTGCAGCCTCTGGCTGGGCCTCCAGTTCCTCCCCAGGATTGTCCTCCAGCGAATTGGAGAATTGCTCGCAATATTCCAGTTAAGACTGAGATTAGTCTACCTCAGAGGTTAGTCATACCTTCCAGGATTTTGTACTCCATGGGATGAATTTTACACCCAACAGGTTTGCAGGGAGTGGGGGGGGGGGGGGGGGTAGGGGTGTTGAGGGGCTATAATATTGTCCGATTGTCTCCCCACCATCCATCCGCCCTGACTGGACATCAATTGCATGGTGTGATGGGTAAGCACTAGGCCAACCTACTTGCCCCAGTTGAGGCCCTTAACTGGGCAATTAATGACTGGGCTCCATTTTACAGGCTGGCGGGAGGGGTTCAGGAGCATGGGGGACTATCCAGAAAATCACCCTGCTCAGCACCAGTCAGGAAGTGGAGGTCACGCCTCCTTCAGTGGCCTCCTTTGTAGTTGCTTGTAGTTCTCCTCCTGACCACTGCCGCTGCTGGCAGTGCTGCGACTGCAGAGCTGCCGGCCAATCAGATTGGGCAGCAACTCTCTGAGGCAGGACTTCCTGCTGAGTGAGGGGCGGAGGTCACATCTCCAACCAATTAACACTCCTAAATGGCTGCAGGGCAGACAGTTTCAGCAGTGTGTGTTCCCCTTTCACTTGGTGGCAGGATGGGACAACCAGAAAATCCTGCCCTGTGCCTCAATGAAGCTCAGGATCCCAAATACCTTATTAATTCCTTTATTATCCTGTGCTATCTTCAGAAATATGTGCATAAATAGTCCCAAATCTGACTCCTCTTTCATCCCCTTCGAAATTGTGCCATTTAGCAACGTCAGAATGGATTTATGAAGAGGAAATCATACTTGACAAATTGATTCGGATTCTTTGAAGATTTAACTAGTAGAGTTGATCAGGGGGACCCAGTGGATGTGGTTTATTTAGACTTTCAGAAGGCTTTCGACAAGGTCTCACAAAGCAGATTACGATGTAAAGTTAAAGCACATGGGATTGCGGGTAATGTCTTGAGGTGGATAGAAAGCTGATTAGGCGACAGGAAGAAAAATTTGGAATAAATGGATCTTTTTCGAATTGGCAGGCAGTGACTAGTGGGATACCGCAGGGATCTGTGCTAGGACCCCAACTCTTCACATTATACATTAATGAATTGGACGAGGGAACTAAATGTAGTATTTCCAAATTTGCAGATGATACAAAGGTGGGTGGGAGGGTGAGCTGTGAGGAGGATGCAGAGATGCTTCAGCGGGATTTGGACAGGCTGAGTGAGTGGGCATATGCATGGCAGATGCAGGATAATGTGGATAAATGTGAGGCTATCCATTTTGGTCGCAAAATAGAAGGCAGATTATTATTTGAATGGGTATAAATTGAGAGAGGTGGATACTCAGCGAGACTTTGGTGTCCTCCTACATCAGTCGCTGAAGGTAAGCGCGCAGATACAGCAGACAGTAAAGAAGGCAAATGGTATGTTGGCCTTCATAGCAAGACAAATTGAGTATAGGAATGAGGTTGTTTTACTACAATTGTTAAAAGCATTGGTGAGACCACACCTGGAGAATTGTGTGCAGATTTGATCCTTATCTGAGGAAGGATGTTCTTGCTGTGGAGGGAGTGCAGCGAAGGTTTACCAGGCTGATTCCTGGGATGGCAAGACTGTCATATGAGGAGACACTTAAGTCAGTTAGGATTATATTCATTGGATTTTAAAAGAGTGAGGGAGGGGATCTCATAGAAACTTACAACATTCTAACAGGATTAGACTGGGTAGATTCAGAAAGAATGTTCCTGATGGTGGGTGAAGTGCAGAAGTAGGAGTCACAGTTTGAGGATAAGGGGCAAATCTTTTAGGACTGAGGTGAGAAGAAATATCTTCACCCAGAGAGTGGTGAATCTGTGAAATTGACAACCACAAAAAGTAGTTGGGGCGAAAACATTGTGTAATTTCAAGAAGGAATTAGATATAGCTCTTGGGGCTAAAGGGATCAAGGGATTATGGGGGGGAAGGCGGGGTCAGTGTATCGAACTTGATGATCAGCCATGATCATAATGAATGGCGGAGCAGGATCGAAGGGCCAAATGGCCTCCTCCTGCTTCTATTTTCTATGTATGTTTCTATGTATATCCTCTCCATATTCTTCCTATCAAAATATAGCACCTCACACCTCTGTGCTGAATTTCATCTGCCATTAGGGGCCTCACGGTAGCATGGTGGTTAGCATCAATGCTTCACAGCTCCAGGGTCCCAGGTTCGATTCCCGGCTGGGTCACTGTCTGTGTGGAGTCTGCACGTCCTCCCCGTGTGTGCGTGGGTTTCCTCCGGGTGCTCCGGTTTCCTCCCACAGTCCAAAGATGTGCGGGTTAGGTGGATTGGCCATGTTAAATTGCCCGTAGTGTAAGGTTAATGGGAGGATTGTTGGGTTACGGGTATACGGGTTACGTGGGTTTAAGTAGGGTGATCATTGCTCGGCACAACATCGAGGGCCGAAGGGCCTGTTCTGTGCTGTACTGTTCTATGTTCTATGTGTCCACCCAGCCCACCAGCCTGTTTATTATCCTCTTGAAGTTCATTACTGTTTTCCTCACTGTTACCAAGTTTCTTGCCATATGCAAGTTTTGAAATTGCGTCTTCTATGCCAAAATCCAAGTCAGTAATGTGTATCAAAACCAGCAATGATCCGAGTACTCAACCTTGTGGAACATCACTACAGTCCGAGAAACAGCTACTCTCTGTTTTCTATCCCTGAGCAAACGCTGTATCCTTGCTGCTACTGTCCCTTTTATTTACGGTTCTCAGAGTTCACCCACCAGAAATGTTGAACTAAAAGCAAACAGATGCTGGAAATCTGAAATAACTATGGAAAATGCTGGAAAAACACAGCAGGTCTGGCAGCACCTGTGAAAAGAGAAACAGAGCTAACGTTTCGTACCTGTACAGCTCTGCCAATCAATGTGAAATTGGCTGGCCTGTAAGTGTCAGCTTTTCCTCTTCCACTTTGAACTCCCATTAACACATCTACTGTCTCCGAGATCCCGGATAATCCTGCCAAGCTCCACCCCCTTGTGTGACCACGTCATCACTTGTCACGTGATGACCCGGTCTCCATCCTCCCCATTTATTTTGGACCCCCGGTGATGTGAGACGTAACAGTGTACACATAGAACTATACAACAAAGTATGTGCAAACAGAAAAATACCACTTCGGCACTTACTGTTAGTGCATGGTTAATTGTGTGTCCACTGTGTGTATCCTCCAATTATTTTGGACCACGATCTCAACTCAGGAGAATTCAAAAATTGTGGTCAGCATTTCCTTAATTCTGCCCTTTCTTCCCTCCTAGCCAGACCGAGTTACTTCTTTGCTTTAGGCACTGCCTACCACCCAGTACTCGTGTTTGTTGTGATCACTTAAAATTTGACGTTCTTGCGTTTGTCCTGATACGTCCAGGACTAAAAGCTTCTCCAACATGACTCTCCTTTCAAAAATACCCTCTTGTTATTTATTTCTATCTCACCCATTATTCTGGCAACCTCCTCATTGGCCAGTGCTTTGGCAAGATGCTCTTCCGGGACAAACACTGATGTAATGTATTCATTTGGTATCACAGCAGTCTGCCTCTAACAATTGATGCCTGCTTGAATCAACCTCCTACAAATAGCAATGTGACGATGACAAGATGATCTATTTTTGTCATGTTGATTGAGGGATGAATACTGGCCACGACACTGGAGATAACTGACCTGCTCTTCTTAGAAACACTGTCATGGGACCTTTTATATTCGCATAGGAGCATAGGACTGAGGAGCAGGAGTAGGCCATTCAGCCCTTCCATCCTGCTCTGCCATTCATGCTGGTCCACTTGTTGCCATCAGCCTGTCCCCATAACTCCTCACTCCTTGACTATCAAAACCTTCCTGATTGCCCTGAATAAATTCACGAATCCATTCTCCACTGCCTTCTGGGGAAGAGAGTTCTCCATACGAATGTCTCCTCAGAAAGGCAGATCTCTTATTGTTAACTTATCTCCGGTTCCAGTCTCTCCTACAAGTGGAAACTCTTTGTGGGATCCACCCTCTCAAAGCTCCTCAAGAATCATATGTGTTTCAATAAGATCACTTTTCGTTCTCCCAAACTTCAAAAGACATAGGCCGGGATTTTCCGAGCCTCCGTGCCGAAATGGTGCTCAGCGCGGGGGCGGAGAATGGGGCCTCAGACCTGCGATCGGGTCCGACGCTGGGACGCAATTCTCCGGCAACCGGAGAATCGGCGGCAGTCGCACGCACGCGGTCGATGCGGTTCCCGGTCGGGGGCCATTGAAAGAGACCTCCGCGGTGATTCTCCGCGGTCGACCGGCCGAGTTCCCGATGGCGTAATTCACGTATGGTTCCACCTGGCAGGAGCTCGGCGTCATGGGTGCGGTGGTCGTCCTGGTGGGGGAGGGGGGATCAGTCTCCGGGGGAGGCCTCCACGATGGCCACTCCCGCAATTGGGAGCCACCAACCTGCGGGCACACGCACGCAAGCGACCGCCGCCCTCATGTGCAGACCAGTGGCCGGCCACCGCGCTTGCGCAGACCCGCACCGAGCAGTGCAGGGCCGCGTACGCCTGCTGGAGCTGCGCGGAGCACTCTGGTACTGTGCTAGCCCCTTATGGGCTACGTTGGCTCCGGCATGAAACACTCCGGTGTTTACGCCAGCGTCAACACTGAGCTGCGTTTTTATAGAATCCCGGCCATAGGTTCAACCTGTCAACCTTTCTCCATAAGCTGAGCCCCTCATCCTGGAATGAGTCGAGTGAACCTTTCCTGAATTGCTTCTCACACAATGATATGTTTATTCAAACGAGACCAAAACTTTACACAGTATTCTCGATGTGGTCTCCCCAAGATCCCGTACATCTGCAGTAAAACCTCCCTACTTTTACATTCCATTTCCCTTGCGATAAATATTCCATTTGCCTTCCCAATCACTTGCTGTACCTGTACATTAACGCTTTGTGATTCATGCGGCGGAAGCTCCAGGTATCTCTGTACCATTTGGTTCTGTAATCTCTCTCCATTTTAAACAGGACACTGTATTTCTATTCATGCTGCCAAAGTGGACAATTTCACATTTTCCCACATTATACTCGACCTGTCACTCCTTTAATCTGTCTATATCCCTTGGCAGACTCCCTAACTCCTCTCGACAATTTAGTTTCCTACCTATCTTGGTGTCAGCGTGGTCCATTAAATCAATGGCAGCACTAGGGACTTTCAATAAATGGGAGATTTATTAACTAAACATGTAAACTCTCATTAACACACCCACTCTCCCCGAGATCCTGGGTAACCCTGCCAAGCTCCAAACCAGTGACGCTCCATGTGACCACGTCATCACGTAGTCACGTGAAGTCCCGGTCTACATCCTCCCCATTTAGTTTGGGGCCCCGGTGGGTGTGAGATGTAACAGCATAGAACTATGCAACTAAGTATGTGCAAACAGAACAATGAATGTACAGAACTATACAACAGTCTGTTCAAACAATGAAACACCACTTTGGCACATACAGTCAGTGCATAGTCCAATGTGTGTCCACTGTGTGCACTCCTCCCCCGTCTTTCATGATAAGCTGGGGGACTGGCAGACTGGCAGACTGTAAAAGGGACAGAATGACTTTGATCAGTCCAGCCAGTTTAAGACGTGACAAAGCCCCCGATACTGCGTGTTGGGCCTGCTCAAGCATCTGGAAGGTGTATAGACACCAACAGATGGAGGTGGGTCTGTCCCATCGGTCATGTGCATTGCAGTGAGCATGCAAGACACATCGGTCATGCAGTGTGAAGACCTTGGACTTGCTACGCAAGATTCCAATGGCGTCCAGATTGAGGGAGGCCTGTGGGGCCGGACGTTCAAGGAAATGGTTGGTCTGAGTGATCAGCTACTGATGGTGGCTCGGCTACTGGCAATGGTTGACAGCGATTGCGTATATACTGGCCAACCATTGGAGACCCCCACGTAGCTTTTAGGCTGCAGGGCCTTGTCGTTGACCACTGCTAACTATTTGTTGCCTCGCATGGTCTGTGTACGAACTGTTTGGTCCGGGGCTAGAGGACTAGAATGTGGGTGTGTTTGTCATAGTGTGCCTTGTTGTTTAATCTGTGTTATAGAACTGCTTCATGCACGTTGGGTGGAAGGTTTAGCTGCAACATGGCCTTGACGTTCAGGAACATGGATCTGGTGCGTCCAGGGAAGAGCTGCTGAGATTGACGATGGGAGCCCCTGTCAGGGGAGACTACACAGGCTTAGAAGTGCAGCATAGAACAGTGTTGTCCCATGCACACTTTTCCAGAAGATGTTTGGCAGAGTGTATAGCTCTCTCAGTTAGCATTGGACTGTGGGTATAAAGGGCTTCTTGTTACGTGATGAAAATCCCAAATCGAAGCAAATGTACAGAATTTGACAGAGACAAATTGGAGGCATTGTCGGTCATGAGCCCGAAAGACGTGCTGTTAGGTAAATTGGACATTCTGAATTCTCCCTCAGTGTACCTGAACAGGTGCCGTAGTGTGGCGACTAGGGGATTTTCACAGTAACTTCATTGCAGTGTTAATGTAAACCTACTGCGACACTAATAAAGATTATTATTATTATTAGATGAGGATGAGCCACTAATCTGCTCTTCAGCAAAAGATGACCTATACTTCGTCATATCAAGTGAGAATGAGTCACCAATTGGGGTTCAAACACAAAATGGAGGAGCAGCACCTAACGCTGGAGGCGTTGATCCAACACAGGCACCAGAGTGCGAGGCTTTGCAGACTGCTCCTGAAGTTGCAGGTTAGACTGCGACCGCACAGTCATCCAAAGGTATGCCGACACTGAGCGTTTCACCAGGTGATGGGCAAGCAACTCAGTGTGTGGACACATCCATGGATCAACCAAACTTACCGGTCCAGCTAAGGCTCTGAAAGCAGCTATGGTGGAGGGAGCAGATCAGCAGCAGATCAACCTCGTGGGCCGAAGGGCCTGTTCTGTGCTGTATTTTTTCTATGTTCTATAAGAGCCAGAGTCAGCCTGCACGGCAGGCGACCAACAAGCAAATAATCCCATGGCGCAGTCCAGTGGCATGACGGGTGTCACCAAAGCAAAAGAGAAAAAGAGGTGCGATCAAAAGATACTTCCCATGAAAAGGAAGAAGGAGAGAAGGAAAGTGGAGGATACCGTGGGTCGCATCCGCGGTACTGAGGAAGAAGGCATCGGCCACGTGGCCGACAGGCCAGAAAGCACACGGCGACGCAGCAAGAAGCATCGCGGTAAAAAGAGACCAGCAAGAAAACCGGGCTTCAGGACGCATCGAGTCACATGGCCAAACAAGCTGATGTTACACAACAGACCTGCCAGAAAACCGGGCATCTGGAAGTTAAAGTGGCATCGAGCAGCCGATAAAAGTTCAGAAGATCAATTGGGGCGATGTCGTCATGAATGTCCAATAAGCCGTGCACCAGGGGCACGTTCATCAGGCATATCATGTTGTGTGAAGCATAGGTGCACCTGTATATATGACATGTGTAAAATGACAAAGCAAATCATGTTTTGTAAATCACAGTTATATTTGAATGCAAATGTTAAACGTTACAGGGGGAGGGGGTGATATACCTCTGCACAGTTCTGCATATAGTTAGTAATGCGACTTCCAACCAGCTGGTGGCGATAGAGATCGATCATGTGACTCAACACACCGGGCAATTGGTAGTAAGACGTATAAGAAGAAAGTCACACTTACAGTAGCTTCAGGAGAATTCACTGAATTCATTTAGTAGCCATCATCTGTATTGTAATTCCTTAGTTATCTTTTCAACTGTTTATTAATAAATCATCTATATAGTTAAACAACTATATGTTCTGTGTCCATCATTACAACAATTACAACACACAACACAACATGGAGGAGCCAATGAGGCTGAGGGAGGTGATGGCTAGTATCAGGAGAAAGCAATTGGGGAAGGCCCTGGAGCCAGACAGATTTCCGGTGGAGTTTTATAAAACATTTACAACAGAGTTGGCCCGCCAACTGTTGGGGATGTTTAGTGAGGCGGTGTAGAGGAGGGGGCAGTTCCTGGCAACGTTGTCTCAGGCGTGATTTCTCTGATCCCGAAGAAGGGGAAGGACCCACTAGAGTGTGGGTCCTACAGACCCATCTCTTTGTTGAACACGGATGTGAAATTACTCGTGAAGGTGTTGGTCTGTAAGCTGGAGGGGTGTGTGCCAGAGATGGTCTCCAAGGACCAAACAGGCAGGCAGCTCTCCTGAAAGATTAGTAGGCTATTTAATGTAGTTATGACTCTGTCAAGGGGTGAACACCGAAGGTTATTGTATCTATGGATGTGGAGAAGGCCTTTAACTGAGTGGAGGTACCTGTTTGAAATTCTGAGTAGGTTTGGGCTTGGGCCAAAGTTTGTAGCATGGGTGCATCTTTTGTATGTGTCCCCGATGGCAAGTGTGCGTACAAACTGTGGCGATATGCCTCTGGGCTATATCATGGTTGGAAGGTGTGCAACCTCCAACCAGCAGGTGGCGGTACAGAAGCACTATGCGGTCTCTGACCACGGTCATGTGATCTGTGACTCCAGTATAAAGGGAGACACATCGAGCCATCTTCAGAAGAAGATTGAGAGGGTAATAAGACAGAAATGTGAATGGTCTAGTGCTAGGTGCAAGTTCCAGAGGAGTAGTTGGCAGACTCCATGATAACGTACTCTGTATCAGCTTGCTATCTTACCACACAAGACATAATAAAAGATTCTGCTTTGGACATGTCGCAGTGTTTGGTGGATTCCTTCGTGAAGGACAAAGAACCAAACACAACACAAATGAGACACGTTCAGGGTATTTTGGGTTGCATAGGGTGATGAGGCAGGGGTGCCCGCTGTAGCCGTTATTATTTGCTTTGGCAATTGAACCTTTAGCGTTGGCCCTTCGGGAGTCTGCTGAGTGTTGAGGGTGGTGAGGGAATGTGAGGGGGGTGGGCAGGGAGCATTGGGTATCATTGTATGCAGACGACCTGCTGTTGTTTGCATCGGACCCGCTAGACAATATGAGCAGAATTGCCTGTTGGAGGGGTTTGGGGCCTTGTTCGGATACAAGCTGAACATAGGGAAAAGCGAGGTGAATGCGGCAGAGCGGGGGGCCAATTTGGGAATACTACTGTTAAAGGTGGCAAGAGAGCGGTTTAGGTAGTTGGGGATTCCACTGATGCATGAGTGGACCATGATGCACAGGTGGAACTTGACAGCGTTAGTGGAGGAGGTTAAGGGGAATCTCAAAGAGGTGGGATGCTATGCACTTGATGTTGGCAGGGAGGGGGCAGGTGGTAAAGATGAACGTGCTGCCAGGTTTTCTGTTTGACTTTCAGACCCTCCCGATTTGTCTCCCTAAAGCCTTCTTCCGGAGGTGGAGGCACTGTGTTTGGAATTTTTATGGGCAGGAGAGGGGGAAGAGGACTCTGCTACAGAGGCAGAGACAGAAAAGGAGTTGACGTCCCCGCACCTGATGTATTATTATCACATGGAGGGAGGGGTCGTTAAAAAGAGGAAAAACAATGCAAACTGTTGACTATGTTTTGATGGACTGCGTATTTTGTTGATGTTGTGTATGTTTGGAATAAAATATTTAAAAAAACAAGAAATCTGGCCGGCCACTAATTTGCTGCAATGCGAGGAGAAGCCTGTTCTTTCTGGGGGGTTTGGGGATGGGTAATGGACTTGGTACCTTGGTGTCTCCTTACTTTTTATCCCCCATCATTTCAGGATCAATGGATCCACTCTGTGTGTTGCCACCATTTTCTGTTTTAACTTCAGAGTTGATCCTTAGGCTTCTTGTATTTCCTATTTGCTTGGGCGTGTCACTCATCGCTTTAGTTATTCACACAGTCGCTTTTTGTTTTGCACTCCTTTCTAATGTCTGAGTGTCACAGCACAGAGAGTAACCACAGATCACCATGTTAACGGAATGTTTCCTGAATGGGGTGGAAATTTGAGAATTTGATAAGCAGTGGGCATTCGCTGCAAAAGGGAAAGGTGGTGCTTAGTTTTAACACTTGTGGTTTGCGAACGCTTGAAGCAATTTTTCTGTTACTGTGCTTGGTGCAAACTAGTGTATAAAAAGGGTCCTCAAATCAGACAGAAGGTAATTACTTACTTACATATGGACATAATTAGTACTGTAAAAGGAAACTAGAAATCAGCTGGAAAATAGCCTCAATCTTATGCAGTGCGGAGGCGATGGGTGGGGGGGGGGGGGGGGGGGGAGGGGGAGGGCAGAGACAACAACTTGCCTGTGAGTGTTCAGCTGGGGGTTGGTATTATTATTATTTCTTTAAATATAGAGTACCCAATTATTTTCTTTTTTCCAATTAAGGGGCAATTTAGCATAGCCAATCCACCAAGCTTTGGGTTGTGAGGGTGAAACCCACGCAGACATGGGGAGAATGTGCAAACTCCACACGGACAGTGACCCAGGGCCGGGATTCGAACCCAGGTCCTCAGCGCCGCAGTCACAGTGCTATCCACTGCACCATTGGCCACCCTGGGGGGTAGGTATTATAAGGAAGATGAGATCTGAGATGATTTGATGTACCGAAGTACAGTGAAAAGTATTTTTCTGTGGCCAAGAAACGTACATAGTAGACACACGAATAGTCAACAGGGAACATTGACAAATGGCACATCGAAAAAATGGTGATTGGTTTTGGGGTGGAACAAGGGGCCAAACAAAGCAATTACATGAGCAGGAGCAGCAGAGGGCATTGTGAATAGTGTTATTAAAGGGAACAGATCAGTCCGAGGGGGAGTCGTTGAGGAGTCTTGTAGCTGTGGGGAAGAAGCTGTTCCTATGTCTGGATGTGCGGGTCTTCAGACTTCTGAACCTTCTGCCTGATGGAAGGGTCTGGAAGAAGGCAAAAGCCTGGGTGGGAGGGGTCTCTGATAATGCTGTCTGCCTTCCTGAGGCAGCGGGAGGTGTATACAGAATCAATGTGGGGGTGACAAGTTTGTGTGATGCATTGGGCTGAGTTCACCACACTCTGCAGTTTCCTGCGATCTTGGGCCGAGCAGTTACCATGCAGGCTGTGATGCAGCCGGATAGGGTGCTCTCTATCACATATCTGTAGACGTTTGTGAGAGTCGATGCAGATATGCCAAATTTTTTTAGCTTCTGCAGGAAGTAGAGACATTGTTGGGCTTTCTTGACTGTTGCATCAATGTGAGTGGACCAGGACAGACTGTTGGTGATGGTGACCCCCAGGAACTTAAAGCTAACGACCATCTCCAATTCGGAGCCATTGACGCAGACGGGAGTGTGTGTTGTGCTTCGCTTCCTGAAGTCGATGATCAGTTCCTTGGTCTTTCCAACATTTAGAGAGAGGTTGTTTTCGGTGCACCATGCAACCAAGTGATTTATCTCCCTCCTGAAGTCTGATTCATCGTTGTTTGAGATGTGGCCCACCACAGTCGTATCATCTGCAAACATATAGATTGAGTTGGAGTTAAATGTTGCCACACAGTCATGGGTGTATAGGGAGTACAGTAGAGGACTGAGCACTCATCCTTGCGGGGCCCCGGTGTTGAGGACTATTGTGGAGGAGGTGCTGTTGCCTATCCTGACAGATTGCAATCTGTTGGTGAGGAAGTCGAGGATCCAGCTGCACAGGGAGAGGTCAAGTCCAAGATTGTAGAGTTTGGTTATTAGTCTTGTTGGGATAATGGTGTTGGGATAATGATACTGAGTTCTGCTACAGGGGACTTAGATGAAGTCAATGATGAGATGGTATTCAGGATAAGGATAAGCATTTACACCAGGATGTGTCGGACATTAGTAGTTCTGACAGGCTACCTCCTGTCACTGTCTAAGACAGGGGTGGGCAAACTACGGCCCACGGGCCGCATGCGGCCCGCCAAAGGTATTTCTGCGGCCCACCAAGTCATTAAAAAAAAATTAAAAAAAATTAAAAAAAAAATTTTTTTTTTTTTTTTTTAATTTTTTTTTAAAGTTAATGGGGGGGGCTGTTGGGTTACTTACTGGTATAGGGTGGATACGTTGACTTGAGTAGGGTGATCATTGCTCGACACAACGTCGAGGGCTGAAGGGCCTGTTCTGTGCTGTACTGTTCTATGTTCTATATGAGGCGCCCAGAATCATAACCGGGTGAAGTAATTATTTTACTTAATATACTATGCGGCCCTTTGTGAATTGTGAATTTCTGAATGTGGCCCTTGCACGGAAAAGTTTGCCCACCCCTGGTCTAAGAGCATGGAGAAGTCTAGCTATAATGTGGCAGTGGACACCGCACAGAGCAGAGAGTCAGCCCATCTTTCCAGGCGCGAAGGTGTTGGTCTACTTCATGGCAAAACAGATGGACCCAACCATGACATAACATCTGGCAGCTGCTGTCTGCAGCACAGGCTGTATTCTTGTGACATCTCACTGAGATTGCATGTAATACGACAATACAAAGCTAGATGCAAAAGTAAGCTGTGAGGAGAATATAAAGAAGATCCAAAGGGATGCACACTAGTTAGGTAATTGGGCAAGAAAGTGACACATGGAGTATAAAATGTAAAAGTGTGAACTAACCACTCTCCGAAAGAAGGGTGTTTTTCAAACGGTGAGGCACTACGAAATGTTGATGTGCAGAATGATTTGGATGTTCTTGCCCACGAATAACAGAAAGTTAGCTTACAGGTGCAGCAAGCAAGCAGAAAGGGAAAAGGTGTGTTAACATTTATTGCAAGATTACAGACTAAGGGTAAGAAAGTCTTACAACAATTATTATAGGGTTTTGGTAAGACCTCACCCAGAGTGTGGTGCACAGTTTTGGTTTTCTTATTTGAAGAAAGAGATACTTACCTGAGACTGTGAAACAAAAGCTCATTAGATTCCAAGCATGAGAGAGCTGTCTATGAGAGAGAAGTGCGTTTATAATCTCTGGGTATTTGAAGGAGAGAGGTGATGGAATTTGAATATAGAAGAGGGTGAGGGCTTGACTGGGTAGTTGCTGAGAGGTTGGTTCCCCTGGCTGCACAGTCTGGAACAAGGGTGTAGTAAGTTCACAGAGGCAAAGTCCCTTCACCAGAATCCCTTTGATTAACAAAGCCAACAGCAGTCCAACCAGGTGCATTCAGCTTGCTGTTTACACAGGGAGGGCAGAGGAACTGACACTCCCTCTTATATACAAAGAAGAGGTTCCCTGATTGGCTCACTAATCAGGGAACTCATATTTCAATTGGCCAATCTTAAAGACCTGGTCTAAGTCATTGCAAAGGGGTCATTCATAGTCTCGAGATAAAGGGTTAGTCACTTTGCGATGAGATGTTTCTTCACTCAGAATCTTTGTGAATCTTTGGAATTCCCTGCCACAGAGGCTCAGTAGTTGTGTATACTCAACACTAAGATTGATAGTGTTTTGGGTACTAGGAAATTAAAAGTATACAGATATCAGGCAGGAAAGTGGGTTTGATTTAAAAGTTCAATCATGACTTTGTTGAATGGCACAGCAGGCTCAATGGGCTATCTGGCTGACTCCTGCTCTTATTCCCATGTTCTAATGAAATTATCTTTTATATATTCTAACAATCTGTTTTTCTTTAAGCAAATAACAGATCTTTGAACCAATACTTCTCTCTGTGTCTGGGGTATTTGTATTTGCTTCCTTCCCCCCACATTTTTTTTTCCAATTCTATTAAAATGCTTGTTCATCTTTCACTTTTCAATGATGAAATGGTGACCTGTCTGTGTTCTCCATGATTGGTGTCTGTCCTGCTATGTGTGTCCAGCATTACCTACTTTTGTTTCGGCTTCCATCATTTTGCTTTTCAATATTAATTCTCTGTTGTATATGAGGTAGTATATTACAGACCTTATGTAGGATGCCCATTATGTTCTCCTACCACCTCTGCATGGCGTAAAATGCCACAGATTCATTCAGTCAGGCTCCCCAATACTGTTCAATTTTAGATATAACTAAGGTTGGACAGAAAAACAAAAAAGCCAAAGCAATTTCTTTGAAAAATATTACAATTAAGCTTATGTTGCATACCAGCAGATTGTTTTAACACAATGTGTTTGTATTTCTTTCAAGTTCTCTTGGCAAGCTGTTAAGCAGACACAAAGAGCACTTATAAAAACATCGTGCTCCCATTGTGAAGCTTTTCCCATGAGAAGTATATGTACAGGGTTTGGGAATATGCTACTCGTGATTTTCATGCCCAGATTCCTGATATGTGTTCTTGACAAACAAAACTTAAAATAACTCCAGGTCTTTGGAGATATGTAAGAAGATTATGAATTCAAGTTGTTATTCTAGACTCTGCTAATATATAAGTATGATGCTTCTTACAGGACTCTTCCCATCCCAAATTGTGGCTGAGGTGCAATGAACAGAAAACACAGAGGAACAAATATTTCATACTTTCAATTTTAAACTTTAGCCTGGATTTTACGATGTGTGGCTTAGGGGCAGGGCCATGTCACCGCTGAACTTGAAAAAAACTTATCACAAAGATTAAGGGGCCACCAGATTGTCAGTTTCCTTTTCTTTGGTGTGACTTTGAATCTTGCACCGCCTGCAGGGAATCTGTGGCATCCAGAAACAGTGAAGTCCTCAGGCAGTTAGCTAGTTAGATTGCAGAATTCACACAGACAGCAAAGCAGGAAGTAGAAGGCATGGATTATAATTCATTCAATTTTAATAATTGGGAAAAAGTGAAATAAAGATTGGGGCAGACACATGAGTTGAAGATAAAAGCTGAAATATCATAAACAAAATTTTTTGAAATTAAAAAATCATTTATTTTGAAAATGTTAGAATGTTTACATGTTCTTCTGAGTAAATCAAGTCCACACTTGTAAAATTAGTTTTTCAGAGGAAAGAGGTGGGCCGGGATTCTCTGAGCCTCCGTGCCGCAATCGCGTTCGGTGCGGGGGCGGAGATTGGGGCGTCAGACCTGGGGGAGAATCGCCACCAATCGCGTGTGCATGGTCGACGCGGCACCGGTCGGGGGCCATTGAAAAAGGCCCCCGCAGCGATTCTCCGCCAACAAGTCCGTGGCTGCCCTGGTAGGGGGTGGGGGGTTCCATCACCCAGGGGGGGCTCCAGGATGGCCAGGCTCGCGATCAGGGGCCACTGATCAGCGGGCCCGTGCGATCTGGGGGGGGGTCTATTTTGTCGGGGCCGGCCTGCTGTGTGGGTCCGCCATGTTGCGCGGGACCGCCGCCGCAGGCGCAGCCCCGTATCGGCAGCTGGAGATGTGAAGACTACTCTGGGACCCTGCTAGCTCTCTTCAAACTGGAAAATCACTCTGGACTTTCTCCAGGAAAATCCAGAGTGATTTGCGCCTGTTTTCTCGCGGGTGTGGGGACATAGCCGGCATCTATTATATGGTGGCTGTTAATGTAATAGAACATCTCCAGCCATTTCACAAGAATGTTATCAAACAAATTTTTAGTTTGAAACACATGCAAATATTAGGGCACATGACTAAATAGGTAGATTTTAAGGAACATTTTAAAGGAAAAAAAGAGTAAGGGTTGAATAACATTCAAGAGAAAATTACAGGGCTCAGGACGTCAGCAGATAAAGGCACAGACACCAATGGAAGAGCATAGTTATCTCAGATGGTTGTACGGTTGTAGGAGACAGCAAAGGGATGGAGGGGTAAAGCCATGGATGGATTTGAAACAAGATCAAAATGTGAAAATCAAGGCATTTGGGGAACTGGGAGCCAATGTAAATCAATGACCAAAGGGGTGAAGAATGAACTGGGCTTTAAGGATACCGCCAGCAGAATTTTAAATGGCCTCAAGTTTAAGAGGGTAGAATGTTGGAGGCTAGCCACAAATGCTTTGGGCAAGACCTATGGGCAAGAAAGCTGTAGATTAAGGTTTCAGAACTAGATAATATGAGATGGTAAGAGAGTCGAGCAATGTTCCAGAGTTGAAATAGACAATTTTAGTAATAGTATGAGTGGAGACTTTGGAGAGGGTGCAGAGGAGGTTTACTAGGATGTTGCCTGGTCTGGAGGGTGTTAGCTATGTGTAGAGGCTGAATAGACTCGGACTGTTTTCATTAGAAAGATGGAAGTTGAGGGGTGACCTGATAGAGGTCTACAAGATTATGAGGGGCATGGATAGAGTGGATGGGCAGGCACTCTTTCCTAGGGTGGAGGGGTCAGTCACCAGGGAGCATAGGTTTAAGGTCCATGGGGCAAAGTTTAGAGGAGATGTGCGAGGCAGGTTTTTTACGCAGAGGGTGGTGAGTGTCTGGGACACGTTGCCAGGGGAGGTTGTGGAAGCAGATACATTAACGCCGTTCAAAAGGCATCTTGACAAATACATGGATAGGATGGGTATAGAGTGATACGGCACAAGGAAGTGCTGAGGGTTTTGGCAAAGATTGGTATCAAGACTGGTACAGGTTTGGAGGGCCGAAGGGCCTGTTCCTGTGCTGTATTGTTTGTCTTTGTTCTTTGTATGGATATGTGGTTGGAAGCCTATCTCAGGGTCAAATGTAACACTAAGGTTGCAAACCATTTGGTTCAGCCTCAGAGAGTTACAGGGGAGGGAGATAGGGAACAGAGTTTGTGGCCGGGATCAAAGACAATGGCTTCAGTCTTCCCAATATATACCCAGTACTGGATATTGCACAAGCAGTATGACAAATTAGAGATGGGGAAGCAGTTGAGTGAGGTAGAGCTGACTGTCATCAGCCTACATGTGGAAACTGACACTATATTTTTGGATGGTGTTGCAAGTGTCTTTGCTGTTTAAAATAAGTTACACCTCAATCAAAAAGGCTTAACTTTTTTTTAACAGTCAAAATTGTGCCTAAAAACTTGAAGTTCACGTCAATTCACTGACTTCGCTTAAATACATCTGCATGGGCTGGTAAAACACACCATAGGAACATATGATTTCGGAGTAGGCAATTTGGCCATTCAAAGCTGTTCCACTATTCAATGAGATTATGGTTAATCTGGTTGTGATCTGAACTCCACTTTCCTGTCTGCCCCCCATAATCCTTGACTCCTTTGTCTATCAACCATCTGCCTTGAATAAATTCACTAATCCAGCCTCTGTTGCTTTATGGGGAAGAGAATTTCACATACTAACAACCCTCTGAGAGAAAACAGTTCTCCTCATACCCATCTTATTCTTGGTCTCCCCCCACAATGATAACATCTTCCTGGTATCCAGCCTTTCAAGGTCCCTCAGGATCTTGTATGTTTCAATCAGATAATTTCTTATTCTTCTAAACTTTAATGAGTGTGGGCCCAACCTTTCTTCAGAAGATAAGCCGTTCATTCCAGCAGTGAGTCGTGTGAACCTTCTCTGAACTGTTTCTAATGCCATTATATCCTTTTTCAAATATGGAGACCAAAACTCTTCACAGTTGTGATCTCAACAAGGCCCTGTACAGCTACATATAAAACTCCTACTCCCCTTGCAATAAATGCCAACATTTCATTTGTCTTCCTGATCACTTGCGGTACCTGCATGCTAACCTTTTGATTCATGTACTAGGACATCCAGATTCCTTTGTACCACTGAGTTCTGAAATCTCTCTCCATTTGAGTAGTACATTCTTCCTACCAAAATGGACAAGTTTGCATTTTCATACATCATACTCCCTCTACCAATTTTTTGCCCACTCACTTAATCTGTCTATATCCCTTTGCACTCTCCAACTCATATGGACAATTTACTTTCCTACGTATCTTAGTGGAATAGGCAAATGTAGCTACCATACATTCAGGCACTTCATCCAAGTCACTGATGTAGATTGAAAATAGTTGAGGCCCCAGCAATGAACCATGTGGCACTCTACTAGTTACACTTGCCAAAACAGTTATCCTTAACTCTCCGTGTTCTGTTCACTAACCAATCCTTTATCCATGCTAATATGTTACCTTCCTACACCAAGTTCCCTGATCTTGTATTTGTACCTTTGATGTGGCATCTTGTCAAATGCCTTCTGGAAATCTAAGTACACCACATCTACAAGTTCCCCATCATCCACCCAGCTTGCTACTTCCTCAAAAAAACTGTAATAAATCTACAGCACGGTGGACAGCTCAGTAGCATAGTGGTTAGCACAGTTTCACAGCTCCAGGGTCCCAGGTTCGATTCCCGGCTTGGGTCACTGTCTGTGCGGAGTCTGCACGTTCACCCCGTGTCTGCGTGGATTTCCCCCGGGTGCTCCAGTTTCCTCCCACAGTCCAAAGATGTTCAGGTTAGGTGGATTGGCCATACTAAATTGCCAAAAAGGTTGGGTGGAGTTACTGGGATAGGTTGGAAGTGTGGGCTTAAGTGGGGTGCTCTTTCCAAGGGCCAGTGCAGACTCAATGGCCCGAATGGCCTCCTTCTGCACTGTAAATTCTATGATTAAATTTGTTAAACACAATGTTTCTGTCACAAACCCGTGTTGACACCTCCTGATCACATTTTGATTTTCTATGAATGCTGTTAATAATCTCCCTAATAATGGATTCTAGCAATTTTCCTATGACAGATGTTAAGCTAACTGGTCTGTGGTTTCCTGCTGTCTTGTTCCTTTCTTGAATAAAGATGTTACATTAGCTATTTTCCAATCCACTGGAACCCTTTCTGAATCTAAGAAATTTTGGAAGATTATAACCAATGCATCTATTATCTCTGCAGCCACTTCTATAACACTCTAGGAAGCAGGCCATCTGATCCTGTAGACTCGTCTTTGTTTAGTTTTCCCAGCACCATTTCTTAATGATGATGATTTTTTAAGTTCCTCCTTTCTCTTCACTTCTTGATTTTCAAGTATCTTTGGGGATTTTTCTAAGTCTTCTGCAGTGAAAACAAACACAAAGTACATGCTCAACACCTCTGCTACTTCCTTGTTTTCTTTGATCAATTCCCCAGACTCACCCTCCAGAACACATCTTTTCCTCTTTAAATACTTGTAAATATATCTTATTATCTATGTTTATATTACTATCTAGCTTTCGCTCACATTCTACTTTCTCCCTCTTTATTTTTTTTCTGTCATTTTTTAAAAATTCTTAATATCCAAGCAATTTGCTGACCTACCACTAATCTTTCCAGATTTGGAGTGTTTCTTTCAATTTGATCATACCCATAACTCCCACATTCAGCCATGGATGCTGCATCCTCTGCAAAGAATCAGGCATAAATCTTTGCTATGAGTTATTGAATATCTCCTTTAAGGCCTGCATTTCTTTCAACCTGGTTTCCCAGTTCACTTTAGCCAGATCTGATATATTCTTAGAATTACCTTTATTCAAGTTTTCCATGAGTTTTAGACCTCGCCTTCAAACAGAAGATTAAATTTCATCGTTATCACCTGACAACTCCTTTACCATGAGGTGTTGATTAATCCAGTCTCACTGTTCATTACCAGATCCCAAACAGTTTGCTCTCTGACTAGCTTTAGAATGTATTGCTCTAAGAATTTGCAAACTCATTTGAATCTGATTCACCCAATCTACAGGTCAATTAAAATCAACCATTAATTTGGTATCTTTCTTCCACACACCATTTATTTCATCCCGTATAATCTGTCCTGGGGCCTATAAATTACTTCCACAAGCGACTTCTTATCTGTACTATTTCTTATCTGTACCCAAACTGATTCTACACCTTGCTGTTTCAAGTTAAGACCATGTCTCACTGCTGTACTAATGACACCCTTAACTAACAGAGCTACTCCACTGCCTTTTCCTATCTTTTTGAAATGTTAAATATCCTCCCCCTGTGGAGAAGCACCAGCATATTGGGCAGCACATTAGCACAAGTGGATAGCACTGTGGCTTCACAGTGCCAGGGTTCCAGGTTCAATTCCCTGCTGGGTCACTGTCTGTACTGATTCCGCACGTTCTCCCCGTGTCTGCGTGGGGTGCTCCGGTTTCCTCCCAAAGTCCAAAGATGTGCAGGTTAGGTGGATTGGCCATGATAAACTGCCCTTAGTGACCAAAAAGGTTAGGAAGGGTTATGGGGATAGGGTGGAAGTGAGGGCTTAAGTGGGTCGGTGAAGACTCGATTGGCCAAATGGCCTCCTGCACTGTATGTTCTATATCATTGACACCAACTTGTGGATGCCTAGAAGTTTCTGTAAGTGTTACACAATGTTGACAGCGAACGCTGATAGTTAGACAACTGTGAATTCCAGCAATATTATTGCAATGATCAACCAACAAAACGTTGCCAGTTTTAATGCTTTATTTAAGACTTGTTCAGCAACATAAGTTAAAATTTAAACATGTTATTTTCCGAAGGGAATGCTTTCATTGACTATAAAGAGAAAGACTTCCATTTGTATAATGGCTTTCACAACTGCAGGATATCCAAAAGTGCTGTACAGCCAACTAAATACTTTTGAAGTGTAGTCAGTTTAATCTAGGAAATATGGTAACCATTTGACACAGCAAGCTTCCAGTAAAAATGTGGTGATGACCAGGTAAGCTATTCTTCGTGATATTGATTGAGGAATACATTTTTGCCAGGATACCAGAAATGACTCTCCTGTTCTTCTTTGATAAAAATATATTATACATCCAGCTAAGAGAGTAGGTCTGAACTTGGTTTAAAGCCTCATCAGAAGGACAGCACCTCCAACAATCATAGAATCCCTACAGTGCTTGAGTCTGCACTGACCCTCTGAAAGAGGACCCTACCCATTACCCAATCCCCCACCATATCCCCCTAACCCCACTTGGGGGCAATTTAGCATAGCCAATCCACCTAACCTGCATATCTTTGGACTGTGGGAGGAAACCAGAGCACTTGGAGGAAACCCACGCAACACGGAAAGAATGCACAAACTCCACAGTCACCTGAGGTTGGAATCGAACCCGGGTATCTGGCGCTGTGAGGCAGCACTGCTAACCACTGTGCCACCAGGTCGCCCAATGCAGTACACCCTCAATACTGACAGCTCTCTGTTCCCTATAAGGCAAGTAGAATGGTCTGCCATTTTATATCTGGTGGACAGTTATTTCAAAATTATATAGAAACCCAAAGGAAATTTATTTATCTTTGATACATAACAAGTTCCCCCCTCTATTAAGGGGGAACTTCCTTCCTATCTACTTCCTATTTGATGGAAGTTGTTCAAAATCATGAGCAGTGTAACTAAAGCAAGACTGTTCCCATTGGCAGAATGGTTGAGACCCAGAGGACAAAGATTCAAGGTGATTGCCAAAATAACCAAAGACGTCATGAGGAAACATTACTAAGCTGCGAGTAGATCTGAATGCACTGCCTGATGGTGTGGTGCAAGCAGATTCAATAGTGTCTTTCAGAATGGAATTCGATAAAAATATGAAGGGAAGAAAATATTTGCCAGACTATGGGGAAAGGATGGTGGAATGGACTTAATAGAGGGGTCAATAACCAGGGGGCATCTGGAGCAGATTTAGAGGGGATTTGAGGAAAAACCTTTTCACCCAATGGTGGGAAATTGAAACTCACTGCCTGAAAGGGTGGTAGAGTCAGCAATGCTCACAACATTTAAGAAGCATTTAATTGAGAACTTGAAATGTGATTGCATACAAGGCTACAGACCAAGTGCTGGGAAATGGGATTAGAATAGGTGCTTGATGGCCAACGCAGACACGATGGGCCGAAGTGCCTCTTTCTGTGCTGTAAAGCTCTATGCCTCTAATAATGATAATTTTTATTGGCACAAGTAGGCTTACATTAACACTGCAATGAAGTTACTGTGAAAATCCCCTCGTTGCCACATTCTGGTGCCTGTTCGGGTACACTGAGGGAGAATTCGGAATGTCTAATTCACCTAGCATCATGTCTTTCGGGACACGTGGGAGGAAACCGGAGCACCGGAGGAAACCCATGCAGACGCAGGGAGAATGTGTAGACTCCACACAGACAGTGGCCCAAGCCGGGAATCGAACCTGGGACTCTTAGAGCTGTCAAGCAACAGTGCTAACCATTGTGCTACTGTGTTCTAAAGCTCCTTTCAATTGTCGTGGCGAAGGAGAAAACCCCCACTTCTCTAATTATCCATTTAACTGAAATCCCTCATCACTGGCACCATCCCAGTAAATCTTTACTGCAGCCCCTCAAGAGTTTTGCATCCTTTCTAAAGTGGTGTGCACTTATATAGCACCTTTTGCAACTACTGGACATCTCAACAGCACCTCATAGCCAATTAGGCACTTTTAAGGTGCAGTCACTATTGTACTGCAGGGAATGTAGCAGCTAGCTTGCACTCAGC
The DNA here is from genome assembly GCF_902713615.1 of Scyliorhinus canicula. Lineage (NCBI taxonomy): Eukaryota > Metazoa > Chordata > Chondrichthyes > Carcharhiniformes > Scyliorhinidae > Scyliorhinus > Scyliorhinus canicula. The sequence goes on from NC_052147.1 coordinate 59,527,974, forward strand.
AAGCTCCCACAAAGAGCAAAGTGATAATGACCAGATAAATCTGCTTTTCTGACAATGAGTAAGGGACAAATATTGGCCACAATACCAGGGATAATCCCGTGCTTTATTTCAAGATAGTGTCATGAGATCTTTTACATCTACCTGAGAGATAGCATCTCCATTGAGTACAGCACTGGAGGGTCAGCCTTAATTTTTGTGATCAAGTCCTCGAGTGGGATTCAAACCTGAAACCTTTGTGATTCCACAGTGGAAGTGCTGCCAACTGAGCTACAGCTGGCACATCTCGAATGGGTCAGAGATGGCACATGTGAAGATGAGAGAAGATGGAATCAGAAACAAAGTTGATTACATTTTCCAGTTTGGGCTAAGAGGAGGAAATGGCACCAATACAGCTACCGCTGCATCGGAAAAAGAGGGGGGGGGGGGGGGGGGGCTCAGTAGAACTGGAACAAGGAGTGTTCCACATATCCCACAGAAAGGCAGGCATAGCTTGGACCTATGTGAGTATCCATAGCAACACTTTTCGGGGTGGGGGGAAAGGAGTGGAGTTAAAGGGATTGTTTAATGGGAGAACAGATTCAGCTAGGTGGATGGTGGTGGTCAATGGAGACTAGCTGGGCCTGTGTTTCAGGAAGAAACAGTGAGCTCTCATACTGTCCTGGTGGGGCTTGGCGGGGTGGTGGGATTGTACATCGGAAACTGATAAAAGTGAGGGCAGTCTGTAACTTTGATGTTGATCTATGTTTTCCTTCAGTCTGCTGGATTCCCTTCCACTTTCCCAGCTTTTCGTGCTTCCATTTCACACTTGCCTCATGATCTACATGAAAATGAAATAAAATGAAAATCGCTTATTGTCACGAACAGGCGTCAATGAAGGTACTGTGAAAAGCCCCTAGTCGCCACATTCCGGCGCCTGTTCGGGGAGGCTGGTACGGGAATTGAACCGCGCTGCTGGCGTGCCTGCGTCTGCTTTAAAAGCCAGCGATTTAGCCCAGTGTGCTAAACCAGCCCCTGTACAAAACACACATCAACTATTCACATGTTCTGTCAGAAAAATTGGAAAATGCTGGAAATGGTCAGTCGGTCAGACTGCACCTGTGAAGACAAAAATTGAGGTAACGTTTCAGGTTGATGGGTCTTCCATCAGCACTGTGTTCGTCTTTGGTGATTTGCTTAATCATGTTTATATCTTTCTCTTATATTAATATGACAGGCCGTTTAACCATTTTGTTTCCTTTTTAAGCAATTTACAGATCAGCCCACTTTCTCTCGTGTTGTTGTGGAGGTTTTCCCCTTTTTATAATTTCCTCGTCTCAGACCCTGACTAGCTTGATGAGTGTTTCCAACATTTTTTGATTTAGTCCAAAATATTCCATCGCCTGCTCTGTGGAGAGAAAAAGGTTGACATGCGGTACCATGTGGTCAACTCCTCACTCGGTCCATTTTTTTTCAAACAGCCTGGTTTACATCTGTCAGTAATTGCGATGTACTTTTCAAAGAGAGGCCAAGCAGACGGTGTTGGGTTTGGTGAGACATATCTGAAAAGGGACAAAGAAAAACACAGGACAGGAACAAGCTCTTTGGCCTTCCAAGCCTGCGCCAACCATGCTGCCAGTCTAACCTAAAACCTACACTTCCAGGGTCTGTATCCCTCTATTTATATATTTGTCAGGACGCCCTTTAAACGTCACTATCGTACCTGCTTCCACCACCTCCTCCGGCAGCAAGCCCCAGGCACCCACTATTCTGTGTGTAAATAAAACCCTTGCACATCTCCTCTAAACGTTGCCCCTCACACCTTAAACCTATGTCCCCTAGTAATTGACTCCTCCACCTGCCATAATATACACACAAGTATATGATGATGCACAGACAGACATTGATTGACACACAGGATGACCAATGAACACGGATGCCAGAAAGATTGCTCTCTTCCTCTGTACAGCCGGGGACCACGCCATCCACATTTTTAACTTGCTCACCTTTGCTGAAGGTGAGGACAAGACAAAGTTCAAAACAGTCCTGCTGAAGTTCGACAGTCACTGTGACATCGAAGTCAACGAGAACTTTGAACGCTATGTGTTCCAGCAAAGGCTTCAGGGTAAGGATGAACCTTTTCAGTCCTTCTTAACCCATCTCCGTAGCCTCGCGCAATCCTGCAACTACGGCTCCACTTCCAACTCCATGATCCGCAACCAGATCGTTTTCGGGTCCACTCCGATCCCCTTCGCCAGCAGCTCCTTAAAGTTAAGCAGCTCACCCTCACCATCGAGACCTGCGTCCTACATGAGCATGCTAATAACCGGTACACCCCATCAAGGGTGCAGAGACGGCGTGGCAAGGCCCCCACGATGCGGAGCGGGTGCAGGACGTAAAACAGCTCCAGGGCCTGTGTCTGGATGAGGGCAGCCATTTTGCGCGCTTTTCCCGGGCTCCTGCGCATGTGTGCAACGACCGAGGGGACGGCGAGGCCGAGGATTGAACTGCGCAGGTGCGCACATCGTTCGACCGCAACACGCATTCTGATGTCAGGGCCATGACGTGCAACTGTGGCTCTGCCCACTTAAAGTGGCAATGTCCCGCGAAATCTCGACGCTGTCACCAGTGTGGCAAGCTTGGCCACTACGCAGCCCTGTGCAGATCTGCTCAACTGCCCAACACACAGCGATCCCAGCCACAGCGTAGGAACGTCCAGTCAGTACAGCAATACATTGCAGAATCCGACATGGTTCCAGATCCTGACACCGAGGATCTCACATCCCCATTCCGGGTAGGCATCATCACCAAGCATACAATGCTTTCCGCAAAAAAGGATAAACCACTCCCAGTGATGAGCATTGATCCAGACGATGAGTGGTGTGCCACCCTTACGGTCAACAAATCTCGCATACGCTTCAGGCTGGACACCCGCGCTTCAGCGAACCTCATTTCGAAGTCTGACCTGGATACCATCCATGTCAAGTCGAGCATTCTTCCATCGGCCTGCCAGCTTCTCGACTACAATGGCAATGCCATTGCTGCCAGTGGCTAATGCCAGCTTGTGGTATCTCATCGTTCTTCAAGAGCCACCCTGCGTTTCGAAATTGTAGGGTCCAACAAAACTTCCTTGCTCGGTGCACAGGCCTGCAAAATCCTGAATCTTGTGCAGCGGGTTCACTCCATGTTGCCCGCTGAAACATCAGCCTCGCCAGATGCCAACTTCCAAACCCAATTAAATGACATGATAGCACAATACCACAGCGTCTTCGAGGGTATGGGCACACTCCCCTACACATACAAGATGCTTCTGAAACCGAATGCCACACCTGTGGTTCATGCACCGCGACGGGTCCCCACACCCCTTAAGGACTGCCTCAAGCAGCAGCTGCAAGACCTCCAGGACCAGGGCGACCATTTCTAAGGTCACGGAACCCATGGACTGTGTTAGCTCCATGGTTTGTGTCAAAAAACCGTCTGGGGAACTTTGCATTTGTATCGACCCCAAAGATTAGAACCGTAACATCATGAGGGAACACTACCCTATCCCTAAGCGTGAAGAGCTCACCAGTGAAATGGCTCACGCCAAGTTTTTCACGAAGCTGGATGCCTCCAAGGGGTTTTGGCAGATACAGCTGGATGCATCCAGTCGAAAGCTCTGCACATTTAACACCCTGTTTGGTCGTTATTGTTACAAACGGATGCCCTTTGGCATCATCTCCGCTTCGGAGGTGTTCCACCGAATAATGGAGCAAATGATGGAGGGCATCGAGGGGATGCGAGTGTACGTCGATGACATCATTGTCTGGTCCACAACTCCGCAGGAACACATCGATCGCCTCAAGCGAGTGTTCCATAGGATCCACGAGCATGGCCTCCGACTCAACAGAGCCAAATGCTCATTCGGTCAAGCAGAAATAAAGTTCCTTGGCGACCATATTTCGCAGTTCGGTGTGCAGCCAGATGCAGATAAGGTGTCGGCGATCAATGCTATGAAGACATCGGAGGACAAGAAGGCGGTCCTCCGCTTGCTAGGGATGGTCAACTTCCTTGGGACGTTTATCCCCAACCTTGCATCTCACACCATAGCTCTCCACAATCTTGTTAAAAAAACCATTGACTTCCAGTGGCTGCCCGTTCATGAGCGAGCTCAGGGCGAAACTCACCAAGGCCCCGGTACTGGAGTTTTTTGACACTGCCAAGGAGGCGAAGATCTCTACCGACGTGAGCCAGTCTGGCATTGGGGCGGTACTCCTCCAGCGTGATGAATCCTCCTCCTGGGCCCGTCGCATATGCGTCTAGAGCCATGACACCTACTGAGCAGAACTATGCTCAAATCGAGAAAGAGTGCCTGGGCCTCCTCACGGGAATTGACAAATTCCATGATTACGTGTATGGACTCCCCAAGTTTACGGTCGAAACGGACCACAGGCCACTGGTTCACATAATACAGAAGGACCTCAACGATATGACACAACGCCTACAACACATCCTCCTCAAACTCCGACGCTATGATTTCGATCTGGTCTACACCCTGGGAAAGGAGCTCATTGTGGCCGATGCACTCTCTTGCTCCATCACCACGCCGTGCAAGCAATCGGACTTCGTCTGCCAGATCGACACCCATGTTCAGTTCTGCGTATCCAACTTTCCGGCCACTGATGAAAGGGTCATGCAGATTCATCATGAAACGGCCAGGGATCCTTTACTCCAACGGGTCATGTGCCATCTCACAGATGGTTGGCAAAAGGGCCAGTGCCCACAGTTCTATAATATAAAAGACGATCTGGCAGGGGTCGATGGTTTACTAATGAAACTGGACAGGATAGTAATACCACAGAGTATGCGAGAGCTCTTCCTCGGCCAACTCCACGAGGGTCATCTGGGGGTGGAAAAGTGTCGCCGGCAAGCCCGAGAGGCAGTATATTGGCCGGGCATCAATCAGGACATCGCCAACACTGTCCTCAATTGCCCAACGTACCAACGGTTCCAGCCAGCTCAGCCAAAAGAGACTTTGCAGCCGCATGAACATGTGTCGTCCCCATGGACCAAGGTTGGCATTGATCTCTTTCACGCAAAAGGCCGGGACTACGTCCTCTTCGTGGACTATTTTTCTAACTACCCCGAGGTGGTCAGACTGAAGGACCTCACATCAACAACAGTCATCATGGCGTGCAAAGAGACCTTTGCCCGTCATGGCATTCCACTTACAATCATGACTGATAATGGCCCGTGCTTCTTCATTCAGGAGTGGACGGATTTTGCCCAACAGTACAATTTCACGCACGTGACTTCAAGGCCCCACTACCCCCAGTCAAATGGGAAAGCTGAAAAGGGGTACACATTGTTAAACGACTGTTGTGTAAAGCAGCCTATTCGGGTTCAGATTTTAACCTGACGCTGCTAGCCTACAGGGCGACTCCTTTGTCCACTGGCCTGTCCCCAGCACAGCTGCTAATGAACCGCACGGACGACGGTGCCAGCAATCCACATCCCGGACCTTGACAATTTTCCGGTCCTGCAAAGAATGCAACTGTCTCGGGCCCAATGCAAGTCGGCGTATGACGCCCACGCCACAAATCTCCCTGCTCTGGTCCCTGCTAACCGAGTTCGTGTTCAGCTACCTGACAGTGGCTGATCTGCCACAGCTGTGGTGGTCAAGCAAGTGGCCCCCAGATCATTTCTCATTCGCATGCATGATGGCTCTTTTCTTCGGCGTAATAGGCAGGCACTACGGCTGCTTCCACGCTCGCCACCTGAACGTGATGTTCCGCCTCACCTGCTGATTCCTCAGGAGCAAAACTTCCAAGAGGTCACCGATCTGCCGCTTCTTTTGCCACCCTCTACATTGGTTGCAGCTCCACCCATTGCAGTGCAGGTGGCCCCTGACCCACCCTTGAGGCGGTCAACCAGAATTCGTCGTCCGCCAGAGACTGAATTTATAGACTGAATGTTTCATTGCCTTGTGCTTCGTTTACACATCTGTACATATTGTTTGTTCCTAATTTGTTGTATGCACTCTATCTGCACTAGACACCTTCCCATGTAAATATGTTCACGTATTTTGTATATAGTCAGGCGCCTACTGATGTAAATACGCTCACATACTTTGTACATAGTCACACACTCACTATTTATTGACATATACACATTTTTTAAAAGGGGGGAGATGTCATGATATACACACAAGTATATGATGGTGCACAGACAGACATTGATTGACACACAGGATGACCAATGAACACACAGAACACAGCAGCCAATCACCAGACAGGACAGCCACTTTAAGGCCAAAGGGCACTGCTCTGAAGTGTTGTGCTCTGTTGGGATGCAGCCTCTGAGACAGTCAGAGCCTGTGAGCAACAACTAGAACTTCCACCATGTGGTAGTAAGATAGTCTGTTCAGGTTAGCCTCAGGTCTCCAGTCAACTCAGCATAGTATCAACCCACAGTTAAAGTTTAATAGTTAAGAGTTCAATAAAATAGAGCTGCATTTCTTCAAGTGTTGGAAGCCTGTCTCTCTCTCTCTCTGCTACAGTAAACCCAGTCCTTGCAGACCCAGCTTACCCAACACATCACCACCCTGGGAAAAAGCTTCTGACTATCCACTCTGTCCCTTACCTAATAATTTTGTAGACTTCTATCAGGTCACCCCTCAACCTCTGTCATTCCAGTGAGAACAAACCAAGTTTCATCAACCTCTCCTCATAGTTAATGCCCTCCATAACAGGCAAAATCCTGATAAACCTCTTAAGTACCCTCTCCACTTCCTTCTGGTAGTGTGGCGACCAGAATTGAACACTAGTGTGTCCTTACTAAGGTTCTAAACAGCTGCAGCCATCAAGGAGGCTGCTGTATAAAAGGTTGCAGTCCTGCGACAATCCTCCGAACTGGAAACAGTGGCCGCCTCTCAAAAACTCATCACCCTGGGATAGTGTCAGCCTGTTGGAGGTGGGGGATGCGGCGGGCGGGAAGGAGAGTCCTCCTCAGCGCACAGCACCCTGGGATACTGGCAGTCCTGTGGGGGAGTCCTCCTCGGCGCGCAGCACCCTGGGATACTGGTAGTCTTTTGGCCCTCAAGTGCGGGAGGAGTGGCGGTGTTGGTGGAGGTTTCGGCGGTGATAACAGCAGCATCGGTGTGTGTATGTGAATCGAGAAACCGCGCTCTGGGTGCGAAGCCCAGGCGGGGTTCTGCTCGTCCCGGTCCCTCCTGTGAATCCTAAACCTGATTCCGAGGGACCGGTACAAAGGTCGAACGACCCGAATCCAGGTGAGCTTTCCCCTATTTATTTGCGCCACGTCCCGGGTGTGAACGGCCCGGGGGCGGGGTACGGTTGGCCGTTGATTTCTGTGGCCGAGGCGGGTTTAATTGGTACGTTTATTATTTAATCGGATGTCTTTCAGCGCCGCGCCTTTTAATGTAGGACCCAGAGAGAGGTAGGCCGCAGCCTCGGGCTCTGCTGACAGGTTCCCGCATGTCGGGACTTGCACTGTGCTGGGTTTGAACAGCCGGAGCTCTTTGCCTTCTCCCTCCCTGCCTACTGCGAGCCAGCTTGGGAACTGTGTTACTGGAAAAGCTGAGCTCCGAATATCGATCCAAACATCTTGGGGTCAATCACTGAAAATCTGGTATCGCCAAGTTCGGGAGAAACATTTACTGTTTGAACGGAGTTCATTCGACAAATAATCGTCTTTTTGTGCATTCCAATTGTCTTTATGGAATAGCATTTTTTTTCTTTGGCCCTACATTTATTTTAATAAATTTAGAGTACCCAATTGTTTTATTTCCAAATAAGGGACAATCTAGTGTGGCCAATCTCACCCCCACAACCCTGCACATCTTTGGGCTGTGGGAGTGAGATCCAGGCAGGCATGGGGAAAATGTGCAAGCTCCACAGTGACCTGGGGCCAGGATGGAATCTGGGTCCTCAGCACTGAGGTAGCAGTGCCAACCACTGTGCTGCCCTTTTTGGCCCTATACTTAACCAAGTTCAGTAGCGTTCAAGATCTAATTCTGCAGTGACAAATACCTCAGTTGTTGCTCGTGTTGATGTTGGCTTTATTGTTGCTATTTTAATAAACATTGCACCTAACTTTTGTTGAACTGGATGTTCTCAACTTAAGTTATGGTGAGGGAAACTGTAAGATCCTTCCTTATCAAATTTCATTTGACAACATGTCCACTATATGCCATGTATTGATAAGTCATGTCCATGTGTTACTGGAACTAAATGTGCCTGGTCGTCTTGTGCTATTTAAAATTGCAAAAAATCTGCACAAGTGTTACTATGCAATTTTATAAATATGCATTTGTTAGAATGCTTTGTAAAGTACTCTTGTTCCTTGTATTTTATTTTTCCACCCCTTCTCCTGATGACAAGCTCTTGTGCAGTGTGTTCTCTTGATATCTTAAAACCAAGTGGTGGCTACTTTTGTATGTTTGTACTTTTGCCTCTGGGCGTGAATTCAAGTCTTGTATCAGGGCATCGTTCAAGTATAGTATTGAGGTGGATCCTTGAGATGAGATGCTTAACAGAGGATGTTAGAGCCCCAAAAACTTATCAAGTGCACTAATCCTCATTCCTTCCTAAATGAACACCAAAATTAAATGGTCTTTCAATCATGTTTGGATTTTGTTGATTAAATATGGCAGGTGTACAAATGTAAGTCATCTATTCTTGATAGGAGGGAGATAGAGGGAGCTTAAGACCTGTCATCGGGCAAATCATTGAAGCGTAGAATTTACAGTGCAGAAGGAGGCCATTTGGCCCATCTAATCTGCACCTGCCCTTGGAAAGAATACCTTACTTAAGCCTATCCTCCAACCTATCCCCACAACCCAGTAACCCCACCTAACCTTTTGGACACTTAAGGGGCAATTTAACATGGCCAATCCACCTAACCTGCACATCTTTGAACTGTGGGAGCAAACCGAAGCGCCCGGAGGAAACCCGCACAGACATGGGGAGAATGTGCAAACTCCACCACGCAGACAGTCACCCGAAGGTAGAATTGAACCCTGGAGCTGTGAGGCAGCAGTGCTAATCACTCTGCCACCGTGCTGTGGGAAAATGCTGGAATCTGATATTAAAGAGGGTATAGGAAGGCACTTAGAAAATCTGAATGCAATTGGGCAGAGTCATCTTGATTTTGTGAAAGGGAAATCGCATTGGACTAATTTATTCAAGTATGCCACATCAAAGGTTACAAAACAAAATGAGAGCTCATGGTGTGGGGGATAACAAATTTTCACAGATTGAGGATTGGTTAACAGTGGAAGTGTAGATGTAAATGGTTATTTTCAGGTTGGAAAGATATAATGAGTGGACTGTAATAAGGTTTGGTGTTGGCCTCCACTATTTCCAATCTATAATATTTACTTGAATATCAGGACCTAATGTATGTTGCAAAATTTTATGGTGAGACAAAGATAGGTAGGAAAGTATGAAGAGGACATAAGGAGTCTGCAATTGGATAGATGTGTTCAGTGAGTGGGCACAAAATTGGCAGATGGAATATAAAGTTGGTAAATGTGAACTTGCTCACTTTGAAAGGAAAAATAACAAAAACAGCATATTATTTAAATGGAGAGAGTTTACAGAACTCTTGAGGTACAGAGGGACCCGTGTTTCCTGGTATATGAATTGCAAAAAGTTAATATGCAGGTACAGCAAGAAATTAGGAAAACAAATGGAATGTTTTTATTGCAAGGAGATGGAATATAAAAGTAGGGATATTTTGCCAATTGTATAGGGTATTGGCGAAACCACAACTGTATAGTTTTATTTAGAACAGTACAGAACAGGCCCTTCGGCCCTCGATGTTGTGCCGAGCAATGATCACCCCACTCAAACCCACATATTCACCCCATACCCTTAACCCAACAACCCCCCCATTAACCTTATTCTTTAGGACACCTAAGGGCAATTTATCATGGCCAATCCACCTCACCCGCACATCTTTGGACTGTGGGAGGAAACCGGAGCACCCGGAGGAAACCCACGCACACACGGGGAGGACGTGCAGACTCCACACAGACAGTGACCCAGCCGGGAATCGAACCTGGGACCCTGGAGCTGTGAAGCATTTATGCTAACCACCATGCTACCGTGCTGCCCTATTTAGTTAACATTTTTAAGGCTGAATTGTATGGATTCTTGATTGACAAGGGAGTAGACAGGAAAGTGAAATTGAGGCCACAATCCGATCAATCATGGTCTTATTGAACGGCCAACTCCTGCCCCTAGTTCGTATATCTGCTCATATTTGCCTCCACAGTCACTGCTCATATTAATACTGCAGCAACAACAATCATGTGGTGAGGTACTGGTCCTTTCGGTGGACATGACACCTACCTCAAAAGGCACTTTTTTTGGTTCTTCACAAACGCATTCTACCACTGACATTAAATGTCAAACAGTGTTGCATGGCAATTGTGTAGGATATTGGCGAAACCACAACTGTATAGTTTTAGTCTTGAATACGAAAGACATAATTGCATCAGGAAGGTCTCGGTTGGTTGCTGTTCTGCTGTGTTGCACAACATGGATTTCAGGAAGGTCTCAGTTGGTTGCTATTCTGCTGTGATAGCACGTTTTGCATTGATGGTCAGTACATTTATACATGGTGCAGCAGAGAAGTCAAGAAGGCAAAAACTGAGCTGTGAATGTGACTTTAGAACAAGTGCATTCTTTCCTAATATCTGTGTTATTGACTGATCTGAAATACACCTCATGGTATAAGCTATGTAAGATTCCATAGCACTATTCAAATAACAGTTTGCTCCATTGCAAGAGCTTAACACCTTAGATATGACTGTTGATAAGCATATTTACTGTATTGCTACCAGTATGTTAAAGAAAAATTATATTCAATATGGATCAGTGTAATGACGATGAGGTCGAAAAACATTAACATGACAATTCATTTCGGTTTAGTTTAATAGCTGCAACCGCAAGCAACAGAATTATTGGCAACCTGCAATTTCTGAATCCTGGCTTTTGGCAACCCTTTTAAGACAGACAGCTTCATCTTATTTGCTGTTATGTTGTTCTGTTTTAATTTTGTGGATGCCTTGGAGGTTACAGAAATGGCTGTTTTAAACATGCGGTATTTGAAAAATATTTTGACATACCTTTGTAAAAACTGAATCCGCATGCCAAGCTTTCTCGTTTGGCCCCTCAGAGGAAGCAAACAAATGTTTTTAAAATTGAACCTACGAAAAAGAGTGAAATTGAGTTGTGTTGTGCTGAATGTCTTTTTAGAATTGAAATCTATTTCCATTTAGGAGTTTATATTATAATTATACGATCATAAGCTCAAATATTGCAGAAGTGCTTGACAGCATTTGGACCACTTGGTGGAATTAATTTGTTACTCTTCACTACTACTTTACATGTTAATGTAATTTCATTTCTAAGCCTAGATACAGAGTTGCAGTGAATATTTATTTTTGTGGGATTTGGGTCTGTTTTGATATATAGTTATAGTCACCAGTGTGTTCTACTAGGTTTAACATTAGCTATCACCATTTTTCATTAGTAAATATCTGAGAAACCTTCTGAATAATTTGAACATTTTTTTGCTTCTGGTGACCTTAATGGAAAGAAATCTAACTTTGAAAATTTACTTTGTTTTTCCTTCAGCAATATTATCAGGAAAATAGCACCGTGTAGACATGTTGTTTTAGGGTAGTATGTCTTAAAGCCATTCATTTTTGAATGTTCATTATCTAACTGGTGCCATTAGATCTTACAGTGGAGTAATTGTGATCTGCCTAATAGTCCTCTGCTCATGTCTCCATGTTGCCTCGTCCTGCATTTTCTTCTTTTTCATTTTCAGATGCTCGTAGGAACCTCACATTTTCAAGTTCTCTCACATCATCATTCTCCTCCTCCCTCTTGGCTCAGTGGGCTAGACAGCTGGTTTGTTATGCAGCAGCGCGGGTTCAATTCCCATACCAGCTGAGAATTCTGAATTCTCCCCCTGTGTACCCGAACAGGTGCCGGAATGTGGCGACTAGGGGATTTTCACAGTAACTTCATTGCAGTGTAAATGTAAGCCTACTTGTGACAATAAAGATTATTTATTTATTTATCCCTCTAATCCTCCTCCAATAATCTCCTTCAGCAAGTCCCCATGCTGTAGAATTTGGCCCATCAAATCTTTTTTGATTTTGAATGGTATTCATTTGGAAACAAAATGTAGAGTATGGTATGTTGTTTGGAAATCATCAGATGTAACAGTCATCAGTGTATTCACGGTATTTCTTGTTTTACATATCCTGCCATGTAAATCCCATCAGTATAGTTATCATACACACAAATGTCAGCAAGGAGGTAATTGCATCATTTCCAAGCTGATGAACAAAAGGCTTTACAATGCTAAGGTTACAGGTGTAGTAAGAGGGAGTTAACAGTTTATTTTTGTAGTAATGTTGCATTTGAGTTTGTCTGTTATTGAATGGTCCTGTCTGGGTGAAGCAGGCTGGGGGTGATGGAATTTAGCTTGCTACAGGTGGTAATGTGCAAGAGCACTTTGTTTTCTTGTATCTCTGCATTTGTGCCTTTACTCTGCTCCATATGGAAAGCCTGCATTTAATTCTTTTGAACAATTCTTCCTGAGGATTTGTAAGCTTTAAAACCACACACTAGTAATTATATTCACAATCTGGCAGTTTAAATGCATTCTTTAAAGTTGACTTGTTTGTAATCGGACAAGGAACATTTGCATATAAAATTGCATTGAAATGCTTAAAATCTCAGCGCATTTTGTCTTACTGTAATACTTTATCCTTCCACTCCGTCTGATGAAAATAATGACTCATCCTTGGGCAGTGATCAATCAGTTCTTTAGCACTTCAAACAATTGGCCAATTTTCATTCATGTGTCTGGACAATCATTGTCATTGGGATGTTTGATTGTGCAGGTTATATAACTGAAGTTTACTGCATGGCGGCCACATAAGGCCATAAGACATAGGAGCAGAATTAGGCCACTCGGCCCATCGAGTCTGCTCTGCCATTCAATCATGGCTGATATTTTTGTCATCCCCATTCTCCTGCCTTTTCCCCATATCCCCTGATCCCCATATTAATCAAGAACCTGTCCATCTCTGTCTTAAAGACATTACGTGATTTGTCCTCCACATCTTTCTGCGGCAAAGAGTGCCACAGATTCACCACCCTCTGATTGAAAGAATTCCTCCTCATCTCTGTTTTAAAGGATTGTCCCTTTAGTCTGTGGCTGTGCCCTTGGCTTCTAGTTTTTCCTACTAGTGGAAACATTCTCGCCACGTCCACTCTATCCAGGCCTCATGGTATCCTGTAATTTTCAATAAGAACCCCCTCATCCGTTGAAACTCTGAGTACAGACCCAGAGTCCTCAACCATTCCGCATGCGACAAGCTCTTCATTCCAGGGATCATTTTTGTGAACCTCCTCTGGATCCTTTCCAAGGCCAGTACATCCTTCCTTGGATATGGGGCTGAAAACTGCTCGCAATACTCCAAATGTGCATTGATTTCACTGATGTCTTTTTAAAATTCACACCTCTGTTTAGCATGGGACACAATCTTGGTTTGGCTGATAACAAGTCACTCAGCAAAACAGTGATTACATTTGGGACATTTGTATCCTGTAGGATTCAGTGTGGATGCCATGAATTATGTTTACCCATTGGGGCAATATGTCATAAGTGGAACATGCTAATGTGTTCTTTTTGGCGTGAGTGATGCAGGGAAGGCAGCGTTTTGTTGCCCATACCGAGCTGCCTTGAAATTGTGGTGCTGAACTGAAGCAGTCTTTGTGGTGATGTTAGTAAGAAATTCCAAGAATTTTTCCTAATGGTGGTGAAGAACAGGATTATTACCAATTGATCCATCCCATATTCTTCTTGTTTTTATCATTTGGTGATTGCTGAAGCATTTTGGGAGGTACAGTTCCTGGAATTATTTGTAGGTCAGAGCATATAGGATGGGTAGTATGATCCCTTCCCTGAAGGATAGGAGTGAACCATTCAGATTTTTTATCACAATCTGACAGCTTTCATAGTCATTTGTTTTCCTAGTCTAGGCCCAAATGTACAGCTTTTTTTTTTTGTTAACATCACTTTCACAATTTGTTATGGTGGGTTTTCAACTTGAAACCTCTACTTTTCAAGTCCAGTTCCATCTCCACCTACACAAGTTAGTTTTGGCTATGCCACTTGCGCATTTCTTTCTACTTGCAGAGCATAATAAATTGCATGTTAAATGCTAACAATATTGTCATGGCATACATTGAACCTTGTGTCCCTGGATGCTAAATTAGAAGTCTGTGGAGATTGTAGCATTTAAAGTACATGATGTTCCAATGCATTGGTTCCTGCCTAGTAACAAATGTGGGATTCTCTGCGAGTGTTTTGATAGGTCCCCAGATCAGTTCAGGGGACAGTGAACAAACAGCTTTTCTTGAGACAATCAGTTTTGAGGATTCTGCCAGCCAACCAGTGTCACAAAGACACAAGGGACAGAACCAGGTCCCAGTTGAGTTATAAGAAAGGAACTGAGAAACGGCTCCAAATTAAAGACTTTATGTAAAGAGGACCATTGGAGCAAATGTATTCCTTTGGAGAAGTGTGTTCTGCTTGGCACAACCATAGATCTGAAAGTGTTTTGAAAGATTGAGTGTACTTGGGAATCCAGGGAGAAGAAATCACGGAAAGCAAGATTGAAACCCTTTGAGGGTTTCCAAGTGGGAGTGAATTTTGGGAGAGAATCTTCGTACGTGGGGATTGGAAGACAATTGAAACCCTTCGAGGGTTTCCAAGTGGGAGTGATTTTTGGAGAGAATCTTCGTACGTGGGGATTGGAAGACAAAGTTTCGGAGAGATTGGTTGACTCGCAGTTAACATCTAGGGAGATTTGTTTGAGAAATCTGTGGAATCTATTTTGGTTGCATCTTTCATTTACTCTGTACTATGGTATGTCTGACCACAGTTTGTCTGATAATTCACCTCAAACTTGCCCTGAATGTTGGATTGTAAGATACATCTTGTAAATTTTTTCAGCTTTCTGAAATTGTATACTTGCCTGAGTGGGGCTTCTCGGGCAGTGTTTTTCAAACTTTTTTTCCCGAGGACCCATTTTCAGCAAGCGGCTAACCTCTGTGACCCACGCCGGCCGACCTCCGTGACCCACCATTTTCTCTTAGTTTTTAAAAAATAAACATTTTATTGAGGTATTTTTTGGTATTATAACAGCAACACAGTAAACAATGTACATGAAACTATAAACATAGTGCAAAAGCCGTCTCCCTCCCTTACAGGTCCCACCTTTATTAACCCCCTACTCCTAAGCTAAACCAACCCCCTCCCCCACCGTCTGCTGACGATTAATTTTCCGCAAAGAAATCGACGAACGGTTGCCACCTCCGAGCGAACCCTAACAGTGACCCTCTCGAGGCGAACTTGATTTTCTCCAAACAGAGAAAGCTAGCTATGTCCGATAGCTAGGTCTCTGACTTTGGGGGCTTTGAGTCCCTCCAAGCTAATAGTATCCGTCTCCAGGGAAGCAAAGGCCAGAACGTCTGCCTCTTTCTCCTCCTGGATTTCTGAACACCCCGAAATTTGCCACCTCTGGACTCAGTGTCACCCTTGTTTTTAACACCGTGGACATGACATCTGCAAACCCCTGCCCAAAAT